>NC_055961.1:31087543-31380060 GCF_018492685.1 Alosa sapidissima | reverse complement strand
TGTCTGGTCCGGCACTGCAGTGTAGTGCAGTCGTGTCTGCAGGAGGCTGCCTTCCGCAGGCAATTTGAATTTTTAATACACCTCCAAAAACAGCAACCGCTGACAAAAGAAAAGAAAAAAGAAAACCCTGGAGTGTTTAAGTGTTCATGTCAGCCTCTCCAGGGAACATAGACAGAAAGACAGACGCTAGTTCAAACACAGAGAGTCCTTTCAAAGAAAGGGAATCCAGCAGTACACACCCCTTTTTGTCATTTCTAGGCTTGCCAGCCCGCAGCATAATTGAGCTTCCTGATGTTGAAATGGCTGGGAGACATGATCCAGCACTGCATCTCATCCTGACACTGGAAAGAGAGAAAAGAGCGATAGAGAAAAGAGTAGGGAAAAGAGAGAGAGGAGTGGGGAAAAGAGAGAGAGAGAGAGAAAAGAGAGAGAGAAGAGTGGGGAAGAGAGAGAGAGAGAGTGGGGAAGAGAGAGAGAGAAGAGTGGGGAAGAGAGAGAGAGAGAGTGGGGAAGAGAGAGAGAGAGAGAGGGGAAGAGAAGAGAGAGAGAGAGACTATGGCTCATTAGCACTGCTGACTCCCCTGCACTGTACATCCTTCAGTTACATTTCAGCCTTCACATGACCTTGACATGTGCTCATTACCTTGACATGTGCTCATGTCTTCTGTCATCTCCAGCTCCAGTATACTGTGTATTCATTTACCACACCCCAGGGAGTACAGCGCCCTTATTTACTTGTCTGCTTTATGCACACCGAGGCTTCCCACCCATACTCTGCACCCACACCTGAGGCACTGAGGATTGCAATTCAAGTACACCACCACATACACACATACTGGTGTGCACACACACAAACAGAGAGAGCACTGACCCACTTTAGGACAGGGAGGAGTGGAGGTGTTTAGTGCTGTCTTGGCTGAGCTGAATTGCACTGTTGAAATTTGCCTTCAGAAACCACTATAGATTTTCCTATAGATCCTTTACCTCTCTCTATACAGTATACCTTATGTTACCCCCCCCACCCCACCACCCCCATACACACACACAAACACACAACCCTCATACCCCAATCACTTCCCCCTCACTTTTCTCCCCTGCTGTGTTTGCCCTTGAGCGGAGACTAGAACATTTTAACTGGGAGAGAATAGCTTAAAAACGAAGTGAACGCCAACAGGAATTGCACGCTTTACAAATGGCAAACACAATAGAATGCCAAATGACGTAAAGTATTGCTCCATACTCCATATTCTTAAAACGTGGGCACATTTTACCCACAGTGTCTCTATGGTTATTCTGTGCAGACGCCAAAATGGCAGACAGATGCTCTTCCTGCAAGTGGAAACGCACAGCACCATTTGAAACCGTGGCCTCTTTCTACGCCGTCAACGCCGTTGCTATGTGATGGAGTCATGAGACCAAAACATAGATGCCGGCCGCCACTATCGGTACAGTACATGCTGCACTCTTTATCCTCTTGGCAGCGCCGCGTGTCTCGTTTTTTCCTCCCCGGAAACGAGCAGCGCTTCAACCCGACAGTCTCTCCGTCGCCGTCTGACAGACGAGTCCCGCGCCGGTCCATCTCTTGTGTGTCGTCAGGTTTTTATCTGAATGACAGGTGTTGGCCCTCTTCTGTGCCTGCTGTCGGTCATTCCTCAGGGGTGGCTGGAGTGGCAGAGGCTAGACGTGGCCCTCTAGGGATTTCAAGGGCTCTGCATTGTCAAACACACAGGGGTGTATGTTAGAGCACTGTCCCTTTGGAATAATGGTGGAGTCAGGCACTACAGGTCCGATTTCCCTTTCACTGCTCCATTGGCTCAAAATAAATCAGTGTTGCAGTCATTATCTTACTGGTGGCTCACTGATGGGCACCGGTTTCTATTGTTTGTGTCACTACACTGCTACCATGTAGCCTGATCACTGGACTAATGCGATCTTTCTCCTTGGCTGGACAGAAATCGTTGCCATGTGGGTACAGGTGCTGGTGCTCGGGCAGCCTGTAGTCTGCAGAGGCACGCTGGGTAGGGGGCACATTGGCGTCTGTGCCCGCCGACGGGACCCTGATCTGTCTGCATGGAGACAGTAATGAATGTGAGGGGGCACCTGCTGCAGAGAGGAGGGGAGTGGAGGAGCACAAGCCCTAAGAGGAGAGGAGGGGAGGAGCACAAGCCCTAAGAGGAGGAGGAGGGGAGGAGCACAAGCCCTAAGAGGAGGAGGGGAGGAGCACAAGCCCTAAGGGGGGAGGAGGAGGAGCACAAGCCCTAAGGGGGGAGGAGGAGGGGAGGAGCACAAGCCCTAAGGGGAGAGGAGGGGAGGAGGAGCACAAGCCCTAAGAGGGGATGGAGATTAAAAAATGGCAGAGGAGAAGCAGTGAGGAGTTTTGTATAGGAGTCGAGCAGGGAGGAGGATTTTTGGGGTTTTGTATTGAAGGATCTTGGCTCATGCTGTTGTATTTCTTAACATTGATTTCCCCCAAATAAAGCAAATTTCTGCTTCTTACACCGATGTGTGTGTGTGTGCGCTTGCGTCAGTGTGTGTGTCAGTACACAAAGCACTAATCACCAAGCTCAAACGAGCCTAAACTGGAATAATAAGCAGCGTGCGGGGCTTTGAGGAGCGGGCGTAATTGGCACCAGCGATGGCTGCAGAGCAGGGACGTCTCTCTGCAAGGTCACCCTGCGCCCTCGCCCTGCTGTCGCCTCTCACTCACTCACTGCCATCTGGCTGCCACTGTGAAGGAGCCCTGCTCCCCGCCTCACTGCTCCGTCAGGCAGCACTGAACCACCCCGCCAAAAGATTAATCTCGCACTGTCTTTCCTGTCTTTAACTCTCTCTCTCTCTCTCTTTCTCTCTCTCTCTCTCTCTCTCTCTCTCTCTCTCTCTCTCTCTCTCTCTCTCTCTCTCTCTCTCTCTCTCTCTCTCTCTCTCTCTCTCTGTGTCTCGGTCTCTGTTCGCCCCCTCGTCTTTTCTGTCTGACCATCATACCGACTGCAGTTCCAGAGATTTAGGCATGCGGCTTTATTGAGATAAATATGTCTGGTTGAGATGATTCACAGTAAGCTACTGCAGAATGTGTCTGCAGAAAATAACTTTAGGCCCAGTTTACTACTGCTTTCAGACAAAGGGGGGGTGCAAGATTGCATCAAGCAAAGGTTTATTGGAGCAATTATTAAAGGAAAATCAATGAATACCTAAAAACAACACAAGCAAAACCTCCACAATCCAACCAGGCCACATTGACATCACCTCCTGTGCCCTGTCTGTCACCCCCCTCCTGTCCTTCCTGTCCGTGTGTGTGGAGCTCTAACGAGGCGTGCTTCTGGAGGAACATCTGTTGCTGCCAAGGCGTTGTGGACCTCCAGCTGGGCGCTGGGCCGGACGCTCTTTGAGTCTGGACGGCCGGATGAGGGGCTCAGCATGCGTAGTGAGTTCACCCACTGCCGGGCAGTTGACAGGTCCGCACAACAGGAACAGGGGCATGATCCCCCCCCCCCCCCCTCACATGACTGTACAGGACATGAACAGGCAGAGCACTCCTGACATGTGGTCAGCTGTTCAGGTCTCTTGCCCCAGTCTGTTTGCCTAGTTCTGGAAATTGTTTGCATATTACCTGATGCAGTGTTGGCTCAGGAGATGGCTTTGGGATGAGGCCTTTGATTGAAGTGTTGGTTTACTTAAAATAAAGCGTCATCTCGAATCGGGATGGACAAGGTGGTCCATCTCTGTAACGCCATCACTGTCAACATCCCAGCAATCTCGAAAGCCTTTTAGTGGTGGAATGCACGCATGTTTGGCCGCAGTGTTTACACTGCTGTCCGCCTGTTTCTGAGTGCCTCGGCGTCTCTGTGCATTCCTACGTGCGTATGAAGAATGGCCTGTCGGGCGGCGGCCGTGCCCTTTGGCCCGTGTTGGCGGCCCTCGTCCAGATTGAGCAACAGCGTCGTCAGACTGATGAATCAGCTTCTCCTGCCTCACGGCTCTTTGAGTTTGATGTGTGGTGTCTGCTGCAAAATGGCTGGTCATTACGTCGCCCAAAGTTTGTTACCTCTCTCAATAGCTCAAGCTCAAGACGGACTCTATCTGTGTATTGTGGTGTTGTACATCCTCTGACAGTGATTTGCATTTTAACAGGTTGATATGTGCTCATCCAGACATATTTGTACTTCTGGGGACATTTTCCTGCCTTTCAATGAATCATTGTAATATGATAAAACCCATATTGCAGAATATACTGTATTTTTCCGAATCACTGCTCTTAGGCACTCCATGATGAAGTGCAATGAAATTAGTCTCCAGGTGCTGTAATCTTTCATACAGCCCCTTTATGCGTTTATTTGAACTATCTGGACTGATTAAAATCTTGATTAACGATTAAAATCGTTATCTGGTAGATGACTAATTGTGTGTGTGTGTGTGTTTGCCTGCCTGCCTGACTGTGTGTGTGTTTCTGTGTGTTTGCTTGTCTACCTGTGTGATTGGTTGCCTGCCTGTTTGTTTATATATGTGTGTTTGTCTGCCTGTGTGTGTTTGATCTCAGCGGCAGCTTTCATCAGACATTGACGCCTCTTGGCACAGTTTGCCGTGTGGGTGCGTAATGTCTCCTGCCCGGGCTATGGGCACACACAGACCTGCACATTGAGACCATTGGACCTGCACTGCTCCTCCCTCACACATCTCCTCTGTCTGTAGTATGGATCCGCCTCAGCCAGGAAAGCTGTAGTAATGCATGCTGAAGACAAAAGGCTTAAATAATTGATGGGGTGGATGAAGCACAGCGGCGTATTCAGAATTTCTAATCGGCTGAAACGCCCTGGGTTTGCTATTTCAAGATACGGCTTTGACAGTGAGAAATGAAAAGATGGAATAAGGTCTAAATATGCAGCATAATTTAATAAAAAATAGTTAGAGACAGTGGAAAGAAAACATTTGAAAGAGTTCTTAAAAAGAATCTCAGTGGACCTTGCTCCGTCCTTGTACCCACCTCTTATTTTTGGCCAGGCGTTGATGCCAAGGCGAGGACCTTCACCCCCTCTTTCAAAGAAACAGGAGTGTTGCACAAGCTCCCTGGCCAGTGAATGTTTAATCCACCTGCGTCCACTCATGTCCACCTGCGAGGGCAGAGCTCTGCTGCTTACTCCGTATCCATCATGTAAATGGCTGACATTGAGCAGCAGCACAGATGGCCTGAAGGTTTCCACAAAAGCCGTCCAGTGTCGATTTGGGTTGTGACTGCGTCCAGGTGTGTGTGTGTGTGTGTGTGTTAACCTCTCTGGGAAGGATTTTAGACGTTGCATCTGTGTGCAACTGTTGGCTAAAAAGTGTCTTGTGTGCATGTTTTTTTTTTTTGTTGTTGTTTAACTTGACTTAAGCAACAGCTGTGCAGCTGAGCACTTTACATTCATGGCTGAGTGTAACATGACTTTCTCCCGTTTCACATCTACTTCATCCAGAGTATAAAAAAAACAAACGGCCAGAGCAGAGCAGGAGAGTGCGTGGGATTCCACCCCGTCTGCCTTCACCCTGTCCACTGCTCCGCTCTGAGGAGCCACTGAGAGCCACACAGTACAGGCCACACACGCATGAGGAGGCTGCAGCCTTGTGCTCCTCACCAGAGCCTGCTGGCAGTGGCGGGGCATGGTTAAATATATTTATCAGAATGGGAATCCGCCGAGTTATGAGCAACTGTGTGTGCTCAGTTGTTCAAATATCCTGTGGAGGTTTTGGTGTGTATTTATGGTCATTTTAGAAGGTGTTGGGAGAAGTGTGTGAGTGTGTATATGTTTGAGTGAGTGAGTATAACGTGTCCGTGAGTTTGTCTTTCAAAGAGTGCCTACTTGTTTGTCTGTCTGTCTGTCTGTCTGGCTGTGTGTCTGTCGGTCTTGTCTGAATCTAATGGTCTATGTTGCTGTTCTCTTGCAGGGTGAGGAGGGCCCACCCAGTCTGGAGTACATTCAGGCCAAGGACCTGTTCCCCCAGAAGGACCTGGTGAAGGAGGAGGAGAGCCTCCAGGTCAGAACCCATCACACTTGCTTCAGAACCAAACATGTTCTTCACGTGCTTCAGTTTCCAGTCTCGCACAGGCCACTGCAGCCTCTGGCCAAACATACATCTTCTGTCCATTTCTACACATACCAAAGGAGAGACATGGATAGTATACATTAAGGAGAGATGTGCCCTCTTCCAAATTGCATGTTTATGTTGAATGCACTTACACACTTAAAAGAATTCTAAATGTAACGTCAGTGCTTCATGGCCTTTATTCCATACAGCAAAAACGTATTTTTTTCCCTCATCAGTACTGAATCTCTTCCAAGGTATTCCTATTCATTTTTACTCGGAAGTATTCCATCACTTCCAAAGTAGCATCCGATAAGTGACACAGAAATAAAGGTTTGCAGACCTTCAGGATGATGGTGAGCGGGAAATGAAAAGATGATTGGTATTTAACAGACAAGTCTATTATTGTATTTAAAGTGACAGACTTGGAATCGAAAAGAAGAAATGGGGGTGGGTGTGGGAATGAACTCTTATAGGCGTAGTCCCAATACTCACGTGAATTGCCACAAACACCAGCCTAATCAACACATTGCTTCACAAGCACAGAAGGGAGTGGTGTAACTTTAATTGGATAGAGTTCAAATATCAACAGCCTTTCACTAGATTCACAAATTGCATCTTCTAAGTGATTTCTATAGAAGTGAGCTTGAGCCAAGGATTGGTCCTTCCAAAGGCGGCGGCAGTCGCAGTCATGCCTCTCCCACGCAGGAATCTCAGGAGCCGCCGCAGAGATGCACGTCGCCACAGCCGCTCATCAGTGGAAGATTTAGTCACTCAGCCAATTAGGTTGGCTGTGGATTAGGTGTCCAGTCACAGAAAAGGGACCACGCGCTCAGAACGCGGCCAAACAATGATCTCATTGTTAAGCCGCTGTAATTCAGGGTTGTGACTCCGAGAGATCAGGAGTGCTTTAGTGCGGCTGCCGTAATGTTGGCTGGTGTCGGCGTGGTCCTGCCACGATATGAAACGTCAGCTCTCTTTCCGGGAATCGAGAGGGTAATGTCGATTGGAGACGTGATGCAGCAATGCACGTACAGTACAATCAGGTTGATGAACGCAAACAGAAGAGCACGCCTTGGCTTCAAGGGATAGAACTACACAGGCTCCCTCTGAGGTTTCAGAGCCGGTCGCTGCCAGCAGGACACCAAATCAATGTGACCAGCGCAACACAAAGGCATATTTAATTGAAAAATATTCTAGGAGGGCTATTGAAGAGAGGACAGCGCTATCAGTCTTTAGCCCTAATATGGCACGACATGCTGGGAATAAAAGAGATAAAGTATCATTCAGCAGCAGCAGCAGCACACGGCCAATGGGAGAAAAAAAATTCCTTTCAGCCGTTCAGTTGGTGGCACGAGGACCTTAGTGGCTGGGGCTTTTTGAGCGTGTAGCTGCTCGGCCTCGCACACACACGCCCCGATTAGTAATTTAGACAGAGCGCAAGAAGCGCAGGCAGCTGGGAGGCTTTTATCTTATTCCCTCTGGTGAATCCTTATCTGATTACTGCTTAAACATCAGGCCTCAGATTGAATATTTCGAGTGTGTGTGCATGCCTGCGTCTGAAACCATGTGAGAGATTTCGCTCTTTTAGCAAGTTATCAAATCAGGTCTTCTTTTTCTTGAGATTTGTGGAGGGTTTTTTGTGAGTTGTTGGTTGATGGTGTTAGATGATGTGTCTGTTTGGCTGCTGACACAAGCATTAGGAAATGTAGTCGACTTACGTAAGCAGAAGCAACAGTTGAGTTGACCATGACTCAAAAGCCTTCTACCAATCCTTACCAAAACAGATGCACCACTGCTGTACATTTCAAGTCTTCTTTTTGAGAAAGAGGCAGAACGTTGCATGCATCGGTTTGAAAGACATTTTTACGCTATAGGCCTATTTTCTAAAGGCCACAAACTCTAACTGGATAGTTTAAATGGCCTTGTACTTTCATGGACGCACTGTCTGGTTGGACTGAGCAAACATCATGAACAAAGCTCATAAAGCTCTATGAAGTGACACACCCTGTTTGGGCTTCGGTTGTGAAGAAATGGAGAAAACCTCAATCCTGAAAATACACACCATACTCCGTGTTGACATTATGGCACAGTCCTGTATCATCAACATGTTCCCTTCCCATTTCTAGAGTAAGATTTCAGCACTTGGCCATTGATTGGCCTCTGGCAGTCTGTTAGTAATGGCATATGACGAGTTGGTCCCTGAACATGTCAACCCATGTTTGTGCTGCGCAGGGTAATTTGAGGATGTGGAACAGTCCGCTATGGAGCAACTCTGATGACCCCTCAGGTGCAGGACTGTGGCTGAATCCTGGGACACGCCAGTGGTTTGGGGCTTGTCTGATGCAAGCTATTACTGATCATTTCCTCGTTAGAGAGGCCAAGGTGTGTGTGTGTGTGTGTGTGCGCGTGCGTGTAAGTGCGTGTCCATTGCGGTGCTTCAGGTGGCTCATTATGGCAGTCTGGAAACTAGGGCATGGAAATAGCCCTAATGCTCTCCAGTCGCACTGAAAATTACCTGCTTCTCAAAGGTGTGTGTGTGTGTGTGTGTGTGTGTGTGTATATGTGTGTGTGTGTGTTGCCATCTCAGATTCTGTTTAATCTGTGCTGAATAGCTAATTTCACATGCACTGTTGTGTGTCACCACCAATTTAGTCTTAGGTTGATTAAATATTTTTGTAAACACTCCCCAACCACCACCATAGCAACAACAACAACAACAGCAGCAGCAGCAGCAGCAGCATCCTGCTCTTATTATTATTGGGTAGATTCTAGTGCCTTTGTTCTTCCCACTGCCACACGTCCTGGCCTCCTGTGGGAATGTCTCAGTGCATGGACTGCAAAATGGCCTTGTTTAAGAAAGTCACTTTTCCGCTAGCCTCCCAAGGCATCCATACAAATAGCCTTTCTACTGTACAATGCCTGATTTGTTTTGTTATACGTAACTGTTCATGGTCTTATGCTACAACACCCAACTTTAGCCGATTTATTTTCGTGCACCAACTAGGCCTGCCTATGTTTTGCATAGGCTACTTTTAACTATTACAATACGGTTTAGTCTAGTGGACTATAGAACACTGTTCATATAAAATGTACTAATATATTTTCTATTTTATGTGTGAAGGCTTAAACTGGCTTCAGGCTCATGGCCAGGAGTAAAATGGCTGACGTGTTTTTTGACACTGTGTTATTCGTACGTGTACGTGTCTACTCATCTACCCACGTGCCTTTACTCTGCTTTTCGGCAGCAGCTGTCAGAGGAAGCTGCCCAAGGTCAGGACTCGTGAGCCTTGTCAAGATGGGGTCTCTCTCTCTCTCTCTCTCTCTCTCTCGCTCTCTCTCTCTCTCTCTCTCTCTCTCTCTCTCTCTCTCTCTCTTCTCTCTTTCTCTCTTTCTCTCTCTCTCTCTCTTTTCTTTCTCTTTCTCTCTTTCTCTCTCTCTCTTTTCTTTCTCTCTCTCTCTCTCTCTCTCTCTTCTCTCTCTCCTCTTTCTCTCTCTCCTCTCTCTCTCTCTCCTCTCTCTCTCTCTCTCTCTCTCTCTCTCTCTCTCTCTCTCTCTCTCCTCTTTCTCTCTCTTTCTCTCTCTCCTCTCTCTCTCTCTCTCTCTCTCTCCTTTCTCTCTCTCTCCTTTCTTTTTCTCTCTCTCTCCTTTCTCTTTCTCTCTCTCTCTCTCTCTCTCTCTCTCTCTCTCTCTCTCTCTCTCTCTCTCTCTCTCTCCTTTCTCTCTCTCTCTCTGTTCATCTGTCTGTATTGCTGTTATGTCATGCGTGGTGTCATCCACACGGCCGGCGGTTGTACGGCGTTCGAAAACGTGACCATATCTGCTGCACTTGCCTAGCCAGTGTGACTCATGAACTTATTTCAGTCCAAAGACACCAGAACACACACACACACACACACACACACACACACACACACACACACAGGGTTGGAGACAAACGCACAAACCGAGCCCAGCGTGGTCCCTCAGACACACTCTGCAGGGTGATCAGCCGATCCAAGCCCAGGCCCTGGCCAGGCCAGCTGTCTGTCTAAGCTGCAGTCTCAGGCAGACATAGAGCTCAGCTCAGCTCAGCTCCGCTCAGCTCCCTCTGCTCTACTCCCCACTCCTCTCTCTGTCCCTCTCTACAGTGAGCAGTGCTCCAGGAAGGGTAGGCACTTTGACTCACGCACGCTCTCCCATGTAAAACCTGATCACGTGAGAAGCACCATTATTTGTTATTAGCAGCTGTGACTGGGTAGTCCATCCCTTCAGTGTACAAGAGATACAGTGAGTCCATGTGATCTGGTATATGTGGTGTATGTATATGACACCATTCTTCAGTATAGGTCACCTTTCCTGAGGGGGGTCATGCTTCTATATAGGTTTGGGTTTCCTGCATTTGTGACGTTGTCTCTGTGCACATCATCATATGGGATGCGAGTCATGCCCCTCTGTCCCTTTGCAGAACAGGGTCACATCCTCTAAATGGCTGTCATTTTTAATATGTCTCCATCCAGCCGGATATTACATGCAAATGAGACCAGTCGGCTTGATGAATTGGAAGGGGAAGTTGTTGTTCGGTCTGCTCTTTGTTTAACCTTTTCATCGCCCCAGGATGTGCCTCCTCTCCCTGTGTGTCTGTGGGGGCTGGATTTGCAATGCAGGGGATCGAATGGACCGGTGTTCAGTGTGTCTGTCTCTTTTCTTCTCCTGGAAGATGGGTGATGAGGGGAAGAATGCTCTCCCTCTCCCACCCTGTCACCCCAGGAAGTAATGTCTCACGGTGTGATTGTGTGTGTGGGAGGGTGTGGGCAGAGTTTCACTGCAGTGTTTCCAGTACCACATGCGTTCAAGTTTCCTTCTCTTGTACTGGTTCTTTTAAATAATCTTCACATAGAGAGACACACACACACTCACTCACACACACTCACTCACTCACTGTCTCTGCTTTGCCAAATGGCCAAATTGGAAGTTTCTTTGACAGACGAGCAGCAGAGTAGGTGCCAGGACTGTTCTTTTTTTTAATTTTTCATCCCTCGATGTCCTTTTTTATTTTTATTTTGTATGTTTTTGATCCACGTTGGCACACTGCTGTTGGGCTGAGTCACAGGCGTGATGGCGCTATAGGACTCAAGCTTTTAATCCTAAAATGGACGCTAAGGAGACGGGAGGTCGGAGGAGAGCCTAACCGGGGGCTTGCGTTGGCAACGTTTGGCAGCGGTCGATCGATCGATCGAAGACGCCCGCTCTCCGGACCTCTCCCGGCGCTCCCCGCGGCTCTCTTATTTCCTCCGTTTGAGCGGAACACAGCTGTTGGCTCCGACTCGGCCGACTAATGGTGGAAATGTCGTGGGCGGACGGGTGGGCAGAGTCGTTATGGTGCCGTTTAGTCATTCCTTCCCCAAACTCCCTTGTGGTCCTGCCTTTCTTTTTCTTTTTCTTCCACTCTGCATGTGTTCATGTTCTTGTTCTTGTCCGCTACTTATGGCCAGTTTGATCTGGTCTCCCAGGTGTTCGTGTCCAGCCTGTGCAAAGGCATGGCGTCACAGATGAAACATCGGAAGGGAGCTGGCTCAACACTCCCTCGTGGTTGTGAAGAGATTACCTGTTGCTAACCGCAGACGGCTCAGCCTGTTTTGTCTGGTCCACCCAGGGGTGTGGTTGCCATGAACTGACGCCTCTAAAGGTGATGATACCTAGGGGAATTGTTTGAGCAATGTTGTCAGGCAATCATAAACGCAGCAAGTTTCGTCAATGATGATGATGTCCAGAAAAGAAATTGCTAAATATAAATGGTAAAATACCCAAACAACATCACTAAGAAACATTACCTGGCAACATTGCCCACAAGTCCCCAGTGCATCATCTCCAGCTTGTCTTTCACTCCAGCACCCCTTAAGCGCTCATTCCCTGCCGACAGTAGACCGAATGATTCTGCTTTTCTTCCCTTGATTGCATTTGTGGCAGTAAGGGAACGCTGTTTTGGCTCCATGCATCATTAGCTAAAAGTAGTAAAGCATCAGACCTCGTATGCCTGCATAAGTTTGGTGAGGAAGCACAGCACATCACCATAAATCCCGGTTAGAGCTCCTGAATTCAGCCTCAGGTGAAATCAAAATGATTTGAAGTTAATAGGATTTTGAAGAGTGCTCATTTCACATGTTGATGTCAACCTCCTCGTTTGATAGCTTCTAATTGCATGTAGTATATTCGTAGTTCTGCACCATTTGTCTCTGTCTCTTGTGGAGTCTAGACAGAGTAAACCATAGCCTTGACTCCAGATCCAGACTCCGATAATCTAGAATCTGGTCACGAACAATGTAATGGCCCAACTCGAGGGGCGGCACCAAGCATGCATTTGAAAATCTCACTGCACGCAATTGAATAACACTAGACCAATGTTTACTCTGAATGATTCTGGACTTTGACGCAATTGGATAACACTACGATCAATGTTTACTGACCTCCAACGTTGCAGCGCTGTCGTCATCAGTTTAGCTTGCCTATATCAGATACGCCGATTTGATTGTTTCCATGGGATGCAAGGGGTAAAAGTAACGTGCATCATTACTCATTGCCATAATGTCTCGCAGAGACAATTCCATTGTGCTCTCATGAGAACTCTGGATTTCCAGGGTAAGTAAACAAAACATTTACCTACTCGCTTCCATTGTCCTGCTAATACCTACTATTTTATTAACATCGCGTGCGTGCGCACACACACACACACACACACACACACACACACACACACACACACACACACACACACACACACACACGTGCGCAAGCACATACACAGTTGCATGAGTTGCACACCTCATGTTTTGTTCCATTTCTCTCGACTACTTCCCGTCTCTATCTTCTCTACTGGAACGCAGACCAGATCCGATGTGTGTGATATGTGCAAATGACATGAATAAGGTGCTCTCATCTGCAGCAATCACAACTAATTATCTTAATGCTGCTGAGTCCAACCCTGCCACCCACCTTTTTTTCTTGGAGTCAGCCCAGAAAAGGCGGACTTGTACAAGAGCGAAGTTATTGGACGGCTTCAAACATCCCCATTACAGCCCATCACGTTTTCCCCATCTCCACACTCTCAGTCACTCTCGCTCGGGCTCTTAGTGCGGCTTCCATGTACACACACACACACACACACACACACACACACACACACACACACACACACACAGCAGAGCTCTCTTAAATCAGACACAGGAACAATTAAGCTGTCTGCCAAAAGCTGGATGTGCAGTTTCCTATTCTATTTGAATTAACTTGTCTATCTTGTTTTTTTTTGCCATTGTGTACGGACATCAACATGGGTTTGTTGTTAATGAGCGTACAAAGAGTCTGTCCATACATGTGATTATAAAGAACTAATATCTGGATTGGTGCAGTTCATTTTGGGCAGATTGTTTTTTTTTCATGGATGGACCATCAGCATGTCAGTTGCTTGTGTGTCTTGCTGTTTTGTAACAGTTATAAAACCAAACTAAAGCATCTCTCCGCTCTCAATCCCAGTCCCACTGAAGAACACTGATACAGTAGGGGCTAATAGAAAATAATTTATAACCCAGAAGAACCATCTCTGCCACCAAAGGACTCCATTGGAATTCCAAAGAACCTGTTTTAGAGTTCCACCTGGAACTATTTCCTGGCAATCGATGGGTTTGCAGTGTGTGTTTGCTGTGAGCTTGAAGGGTTTGGAAAGGGCTTAAAGACGACAGGCTGAAGGATTCCTCTCCAAATGTAGGGTTGGAACCTTTGTAAAGGATATTCTATGGGGAGCAAGATTTTCATCTCAAGAGTTTGTATTGCTGCCCCATTGCTAGCATTAATACTCTGTCGTTTGAAGTGTTATCCCCTCAAAGGTCTCCTTAGGCCTGTCTAAATCTGTAGATGCAAGCATTCACAGATTCATGTACCTTCTCTCATATTCACATACTCTATAGGCACACAGACATATACATGCACAATTTCTTTTGTTGGAACGTTTTCCATCCCAATTGTGTTGGTTCTGATTATTTTGTAAGATTTTAACCTTTACATTTACTTGTCTTTGAACATTAATGAGTTTCTTAATTAAGTTGCAAGTGCAAGTCTATTCCAGTTCCAAAGAATAAGTAGGAATGGGCAGAACATGTTGTTTGTTATACTGAATCCTCAGATGTGTCTGTGCACCTCTCGTCTGCAGGCTCAATGATTAGGCAATGATGAAGCTGTCACTCAGCGTTCCTCCCTATTAGCCTTCAGGGGACAACAGGGTTAATGGCTCCTGGCTCCGCGGAGTGGAATTTTCTCATCTGGCTATTTCACAGCATCCGACGTCCACCTCCATGTGCAGTGCTCTGTGGTGTTTAACGTTAACATGAAAGAGGAGTGGTGGGATGTATATATATATATATATATATATATATATATATATATATATATATATATATATATATAAAGTAGCACAAGCAGCTCCATTCTGAGACCCCTCTGTGTTAGTTTTACCCCTGGTGCCCACACACACCAGGCCCTGTGTGCCAATGCTCACTGTGCCCACACCAGGTGGGCAGCTAGACTAACCCCACTGGCACAGAGGCATCTGCAAATGAAAAGCAGGGGAGCTTTTAAAAACCTCCAAAAAGTTTTGGGCACGTTTCTCTTCTGGGTTTGGGAAGAAGCCCAGGACTATTGAGGCTTGGTAGAGAAGCGAGCAGCGCATTTTAAAATGCCGTAGAGAAATACAAGGACTTTTTTTTTTTTTCCTCTGACACATTACCTTAATTATTTTTACAGTTTCATAAAATGTCCAATGCTTTTTTGTCCAGTTGTTATGTCATTGTGATACTTGCGTGTGAAACTCGGCATAACATTATTTTGTTTGTTTGTTTGTTTGCAGGTTCCTTTCCCAGTCCTTCAGGGGGAGGCAGTAGAGTATCTCGGCCGCGCTGATGACGCCATCATAGCTATCTCCAACTACAGGCTGCACATCAAGTTCAAAGACTCCATTATCAATGTAAGAGACTGGGCACTGGTCAAAGACATGAGTGTCTCTGCTCTGTGACTTTTCTGACTTTGTCCAAAGAAGGGCAGCGTCACTTCAACAGAACTACACTTAGAATGCAAAAAGGACCGAGAACTACATCACTTCTAGAGAATCACACTTGGAAGGCCAAATTGAGGCAGAAGACAGCCCAATCATGGTCATAGACGGAGTTACTCGGTTCATAGGGGGCAGTGGGTTCGGTAGGCCTTATCCAGCCATGGAGGCCAAAACATGAGGGTTCATGTGTGTGTGTGTCTCCTGCATATCTCATCTACAGGGTTAAGTTTTCCCACATGGTCCGATGCACGTCAGCACAGACGCTCCCATGCCTTGTCATCACACCAGCACCCACTATACAGTACAGGCCAGCCCAGATAAGCCCTCTCAGGAGCGCACTGTGTGCCCGATCCTATAGTCCCTCTCCCAGACACTAGAGCCCTTCATGCCTACTTGGATGTGAGTCAGCTGTGCTGAAGTGTTCTCCTCTGCACTCAAAGCTGGTGCCTGTGAAGCACTAAAAAGGCCTGAGTGACATTAGGGGAACTAAGGAGATGTGTACCCAAGCCATCGTCACAATCTCCAACACACACACACACACACACACACACACAAACAAACAGGGCATTCATTCAAACAGGACTGGCTGCTCTGGTGATGGGGGGGGGGGGGGATTGCATCTTAACCGAATTACTTTCTCCCAGCATCTTAAATTGTATTTCATACTGCAGTTACAGTGACGCAGATAGGAAATCTACAATACTGAGCCAGCCGCACTCTTAATGGTGCTAGTCGTAGAGAGCAGTTGGGCTAAATATATCGCTGTGACGCCACTGCTCCGATGACAGCTGTGCTGCAGTGTGAGGCTGACCAGGCTTGTCCAGTCAGCGTGGCCGCAGCAGCGGTCCGAGTGTGGCATCAGCGGAGATGCCAGGGGGCGTATGTGTCCCCTGCTGGGCGCTGGCATCCCCCAGGGCCCCACGTGTCCCTCGGCCACCTCATGGCGCCATCCTGCCCTGGACTGACCTCGCCAGCCTGGCCTGACCCAGCCTTTCCTCACCTCACCGCCACAGCGGGCTCACTGAGATGAAATGGAAAGCCCTGTGTGTGTGTGTGTGTCTGTGCGGTGTGGTGTGGTGTGGTGTGGTGTGGTGTGCGTTGTCCATTGCCTGTTCCTTGCTTCCTTCCTAAAGCTCTCTTCACATGGTGTAGGCCTCTACTCCTCTCCTCTCCTCCATTCCTCCACAGCCTCTCTGTGATCTCTCTCTCCCTCTGGCATTCTTCTCTGCTGTTGTGTTGTGTTCTGTTGTGCTCCTGTTTTACATTCACTGGGCTGCACTCCTCACTCTGCTTAACATGTTCATTTCTGTTCACATTTTACTGCTTTTCTTTTTACTTCTCAGCCGGCACAGTTTTACTTTTCTTTCCTTTTTATCCTTCACTCTGTTCTGTTTTTTTTTCTGTTCTCCACGGAGTCATCTCTCCATTTCCTTTTCCTCTCTCCCCTCTTTGTCTCTGTCTGTGTCTCTCTCTCTCTCTCTCTCTCTCTCTCTCTCTCTCTCTGTGTCCCTGGTGTCTCTGTGTTGTAGACATACCCAGGTGTGGACAATGAGATTTCTGTGAGTACTCTACACCCCCCACCCTTCACTCCCCTCATATTCACCCCCTCTCCTTTCCAAACGCTCTCTGATTAAAGGGCACCCTCTCTTCCTCTGTGTAAAATTATAATGTATCCCCTTTCAGCGCCCGCTTGTCTCAGCCTCTGCAAAAATTGATTTGTAGCTACTTTCCAATCAAAGCTCAGCCTCCCTGGAAGTTGCGTTTGTGCTGTTTTTTGGGAATTTGGGTAATCTTTTTGAGTTTTGTGTAGATGGATAATGTATGCAATGCTGCCTGTTTCATCACACTTATAACAGTAGTTGGTTTGTGTGTAAGTGTCACTGTCAGCCACTCTGGCACTATGTTCCTGTAATTATATGTTCCTGCCAGTTATGAGGTAGGAGGTGTGTTGCATTAGACTCTTAACCCTTTGCAGTGATTTGGTAAACTGACACTGTTATGGTTATGATCTGTGTTGGTCCTTATAAAGCAGCGGAGTTCTGTTGGAGTGATGTTGTTGTTGTTGTTGTTGCTGCTGCTGCTGCTGCTGTTGTTGTTGTTGTTGTTTGTATGTTTGTTTATATGCTCATCTGATTGAATGTGTAAATGTGTTTCCTCAGGTGCCTCTGCGGCTGATTGAGAACGTGGAGAGCAGAGATATGTTCCAGCTGCACATCATCTGCAAGGACTCCAAAGTTGTCAGGTAGCTGACACACACACACACACACACACACACACACACACACACACAAATTGCTCACTCATGCAGCTACATGATCTCATTCTGTCTGTTTCTCTTTCTCCCCATTAAACTCACTCAAGGACTCACTCACACATGCTCACTCACTCACACTCACTCACTCACTCACTCACTCACACATTTACACACTCACTCACTCACACATTTACACACTCACTCACCCACACATACTCAGTTACACATTTACACACTCACTCACCCACACATACTCAGTTACACATTCACTCACTCACTCACTCACACATACTCACTCACACATACTCACTCACACGTACTCACTCACACGTACTCACTCACTCACACGTACTCACTCACTCACTCACACACACATACTCATTCACTCACTCACACATTCTCACTCACTTACTCACTCACTCACTCACTTACTCACTCACTCACACACACATACACACATACTCACTCACTCACACGTACTCACTCACTCACACATACTCACTCACTCACACATACTCACTCACTCACACACACATACTCATTCACTCACTCACACATACTCATTCACTCACACATACTCACTCACTCACTCACTCACTCACTTACTCACTCACTCACACACACATACACACATACTCACTCACTCACTCACTCACTCACCCACACATACTCAGTTACACATTCACACTCACTCACTCACTCTTTCTCACTCACACTCACTCACACATACTCACTCACTCACTCACACATACTCACTCACTCACTCACACATACTCACTCACTCACTCACACATACTCACTCACTCACACATACTCACTCACTCACACATACTCACTCACTCACACATACTCACTCACTCACACATACTCACTCACACACACATACTCACTCACTCACACACACATACTCACTCACTCACACATACTCACTCACTCACACATACTCACTCACTCACACATACTCACTCACTCACACATACTCACTCACTCACACACACATACTCACTCACTCACACACACATACTCACTCACTCACACATACTCACTCACTCACACATACTCATTCACTCACTCACTCACACATACTCATTCACTCACACATACTCACTCACTCACACATACTCACTCACACACACATACTCACACACACATACTCACTCACACTCACTCACTCACACTCACTCACACATACTCACTCACACTCACTCACACATACTCACTCTCACACATACTCACTCACTTACTCACTCACTCACACACACATACTCACTCTCACACATACTCACTCACACATACTCACTCACACTCACTCACACATACTCACTCTCACACATACTCACTCACTTACTCACTCACTCACTCACTCACTCACTCACTCACTCACTCACTCACTCACACATACTCACTCTCACACTCACTCACACATACTCACTCTCACACTCACTCACACATACTCACTCTCACACTCACTCACACATACTCACTCTCACACATACTCACTCACACATACTCACTCTCACACATACTCACTCTCACACATACTCACTCTCACACATACTCACTCTCACACATACTCACTCTCACACATACTCACTCTCACACATACTCACTCTCACACATACTCACTCTCACACATACTCACTCTCACACATACTCACTCACACATACTCACTCTCACACATACTCACTCACACATACTCACTCACTCACACACACATACTCACTCACACACATACTCACTCTCACACATACTCACTCACTCATTCATTTACTCATACTCATTCTCACATACGCAATTCACTTACATCCTGCTCTATGCATTCATCGCTGATACTCTCCATGTTAATTGCTTCCACCGCCACACCCCCACAGTAACGTCCAGTCTCCTGTTTAATGAGTGTCGATAAACGCTCCCACCAGGCGCTATTCTCACGTTCTCTGTAAAAGCGGTTTATCCGGCCCACACCACGCTCGGTTTTTATGATGGCCGCCTGCCTTTGATACGCTGAGCGTGCACTCTCTGCCGCGGCACAGCGTAGCTCGCCAGTAGCACTCGAGCTTCACAACAGCCCATGACAACACTCCTGAACGCCTGCCACCTTTCCACTCTCTGCAGAAAGGCCCCATTGTTGTTGGTCTCCACCAAAGAGCATGCGTTTGGGGGGAAAAGACGACGTCAGGCCCGCTGGCTAAAGATTATTGTTTGGGCGGGCGGGTGAGGCCGAGCGGACGTTTCCCACCCCGCACACACAGAAGCCGATTCAGTTTAGGCTTTTGGAGAGTCTGGCAGCAGCGGCTCGTTTTTCTTGTTATTGTAGCAAATGAAGTGTGTGGGAGAAAATGATTATGTGCTCTCAGAATCGTCAGTAATGTAGATCATGTGTGTGTGTGTGTGTGTGAGTGTGTGTGTGAGTGTGTGTGTGAGAGAGAGGGAGAAAGAGAGGTAGATGGAGTGAGTGGAAAGTCTGATTGATGAGGTGTTTACTTTGTCGTTCACTGGTTAGCATTTGAAAGGCTGCTGTTTGACAGACACCATTACTTCAGTCAGTCAATCAGTCAGTCGTGTTGGCTGTCTCTCGCTCGCTCGCTCGCTCTCTTTCTCTCTCTCTGCTTGCAACTGCCTCTGACTAGAAGAGAATGATTTATTCATGTTGTTATTTCTGTCACCCCTCTCCAAAATGCATCATTTTTTTGACCCTCCCTGCGTCCCCCCAGGTGCCACTTCTCTACGTTTAAGCAGTGCCAGGAATGGCTGAAGCGGCTGAACCGTGCCATAGCTCACCCGTCACGGATGGAGGACCTGTTCGCCCTGGCCTACCACGCCTGGTGCCTCGGGGGCAGCGCCGATGACGAGGACCAGCACCTGCACCTGTGTCGCCCAGGTAAGACGCACCACGTACACACAAACCAATGACTGTGGACAACACGGACAGCAATGAGGTGGGGTACTACTGCTCTGAAGACATGAAGGCACTTTCAACTAAGTTTACGCTGTCCTTCGTTGTATACGGTCATTTCCCACAATGCATTCAGTAGCACCTCCACCCTAGTCTCTAGCTCATCTGTAGTCCACATTTTACGCCTCTGCCGACTCTTCAGCTTGCCTTTTTGTCTTATTCAAGTTCAGACTTGGTTCATGAGACCTGTGGCACTCCACTCACTCTCTGTGTGTCTTTTCCATCAGGAGACCATGTTCTTCAGAGACTGGACGTGGAGGTGAAGAGAATGGGCTACGACATGCAGAATGCCTGGCGAATATCTGACCTCAACAGCAACTACAAGTACGTCATGCTCCGTGGTCAGGACTGTTTAAATGCACTGTGTGCGCTACACCCTCGTCTTGTCCTACCCTCTCTTCTCGACCTGGACTCCACTGGACATGTGGAGACAACTTTTTGGGAAATAAGCTTATTTGTCGCATACCCCAGTTAGATCAGAGGACGCATAGACTACTCTTCTCTTCCCTGTGTGTGCAAAAACCCAGTCTCACACATTAGCCTAGTTAGCCTAGCTTAGCATAATTCACTGGAAGTGGGTAAGACCAAGTAGCCCATAGCTCCCTTTTAGCTATAGGCTAACTGGTTGGCGTTGGCATTGTTGCTTATTGTACTGGACTAGTGAAGAGAGCAAGTCAAAGGTGGTGAATGCAAAGAAGGAGTTGTGTTATTGGTGGCAGTGGTGGCTTTTAAGTCTCTAATTGAATGTGTTTTCAGTGGCGCTGAAGGCGCTACACACTCCCACGCAAGCACAAGCAAAGGTGTATACTAATGACTCATATGAATGAATAGACGCATTGATCTCGCTACTATGACACATACACCGCTAATTACCGACAGACACATGCTGGAACACACACACACACACACACACACACACACACACACACACACACACACACACAGACAGACAGACATTGGAACTTAAACACTGAGACACGCATACATACACACACCGGGGTGTACTCTCAACCCATCAGCAGGGGGTGCGTCCCAAGAGAGGAAGGGTCCCTGCGGGGGACGAGTGAGTGAGGCAGGCCTGGAGAAACGGGCTTTATTAAACCAGCTGGGGCTCCCACTTATATGGCTGAGTCACAACACCCCGCACACACACACAGGCCACCACACCTCACGCCAAGAGAACCCCGCAAACACACAGGCCACAATACCCCACACCAAGACCGCCCGCAAACACACATGCTGACTATAACACCTCACATTGAGAGCACCGCACACACACACACACACTCTCTCTCTCACACACACACTCTCTCTCTCTCTCTCACACACACACACTCTCTCTCTCTCACACACACACACACACTCTCTCTCACACACAAACACACACACGCACACACACACATACACACTGGCTAAAACGGCTCACACCAAGAGCATTTGCACACACACACACACACACACTTACACCAGCCAGATACTCCCAGCTCTGACATAACAAACTTAAGGCGGTCAGTGACTTGAGTGTTGGGAGAGAAACAAGGGATCGGTCTGCCATGGGTCTAATCTGGAGCCCTGCGGTGTCCGGTGTCATTACGCTCAGGTGACAGAAGACAGGTAGAGAGTAGAGAGAGCACAAGGCACAAGGCAAATCAATGACCCAGTCAGAGAGTTAATCAGAGTTGGCACACAAGCATTTAAATGTGGGTGGGTAGCTAAAGCTATAGATTGTGTGATAATGTATTTAAAATGCATGTGGGCTATTGAAGTGTAATCCTGATATATTTAGCACAGGTGCCATATCAATGGAAACACTTCAGATGTTTCCAGAAGATGACTCATAGGACACTGTGACACCTATATATGGTTGACTTTATTATTCTTGTATGATGTGGAACCTGTTCTTTCCTCGGTATGATTAAGTTGTCCTCCTCTCTTCTCCTTTTCTTTCCTCCTCTCCCCTCCCCTCTCTCCTCCCCTCTCCTCTCCTCCTCTTCCTCTCCTCTCCCCTCGCCTCTCCTCTCCTCCTCTCCCCTCGCCTCTCCTCTCCTCCTCTCCCCTCTCATCCTCCCCTCCTCCTGTCCTCCTCTCCTCCCCTCCTCTCCCCTCTCCTCTCGTCCTTCCCTCCTCCTGTCCTCCTCTCCTCCTCTCCCCTCTCCTCCCCTCTCCCAGGCTGTGCTCCAGCTATCCTCAGAAGCTGCTGGTTCCCGTGTGGATCACAGATAAGGAGCTGGAGAGTGTGGCTTCCTTCCGCTCCTGGAAGAGGATCCCTGTTGTGGTGTACAGGTACTGCATTGCACACACACACACACATTCCTATATACTTGGTCGTTGAATATGTCAACGCTAGGGTTTTAGCACACGTCATTACACCTGGTCATGTACACTACTGTGCTGTTTTTAAGTGCTCCTCATGCTGATCATAGAAGAGCCCAAAATGCCATTTCTTTTAATTTGGAAACAATGTTGAATGTGTGGAAATATATATACCTATATTTCTTGTTGACTCACTAATGCAGCAGATGGCCAATGACTGCATTGGGACAAAAATGGGTCAAACCCTTATCACTAGTCTACCTGGTCAGGCTCTGCTCTAGTACAGCACATGTTTACATCAGTAAACCCTCCCTCCCACTCCAGACACCAGAGGAATGGGGCAGTGATCGCCCGCTGCAGCCAGCCCGAGATCAGCTGGTGGGGTTGGAGGAACACGGACGACGAGTACCTGGTCACCTCCATCGCCAAGGCCTGCATGCTGGACCGCGGCAACCGGGGACTTGGGGCCCTCAGCAGCAGCAGCAGCAGCAGCAGCAAAGCCAGGGGAGACGGCCCCGACAGCTCTGATGGTGACTTCGGTGAGCTAGCTACAGTACCATAAGATTAGCTCACATGAGACTACTTCAAAAAAGCCCTCCGCTCCTGCTTTTTTCATCCATCACTACTGTGTAGCTTAGATACTCTCGATCCATAAAAGTGTGTTTAGGATAACGTAACAACATAGAGACAATAGAAATGAAAAATAACTAATACACTCTTGGTCAGTCCAAAAGATGCCATGTAAATCATGACTTATCATTTTGCATAGTGTGAAATGGCCCAATAGTAATAAAGAACAACCCAGAGAAGCAGAGCGTCTCTCTCTCTCCATCTCTCTCTCTCTCTCTCTCTCTTTTCAACACCACAGCCCAGCTGGTCCAATTCAGTCTGTCATCCCCGGATGGAGACAAGACACCAATTAAAATAATTTTGTACCTGTATGACAATAGCCAACACAATCAGATATTATGCTACATTGAGCCGTTTTAGGGGGAAATGCCATCTTTAATTAGTTTCTTGTTAAGATTCACACACACACACACACACACACACACACATATATCACCCTCATGCGCATCAGTGGAGCCACAGATAAAGGATCTCCCATTTGGACCGGATGCATGAGGGTCGGGTGGCAGTGGCTCTTTTGTTCGCCACCTTGTTTGCATGTTGGTGGCCAAGAATGTGAGGCTATGGTTGGGAGGAAGTCTTTCTCTCTCTCTCTGTCTCTTTCTCTCTTTCTGTCTCTCGTTCAATTCTCTCTTTCTCTCTCTCTCACAACCACACACCCCCCCCCCACACACACACAAACACACACACACACACACTTCCACTCACTCACTATTCTTCTGTCTTCTCCCTCTGTCTTGAATAGCAATGAGGCTGGTGGTCTTGGCAACAGACAGGCTTCCAGAAATTTCCATGCAACCCGAATAGTGAGCTCAGACAGGAAGTTGGCTGGCGCTAATAGGCGCAGAGCTTCACTGGAAGCCCGGTTTAGAGGCACATACAAACAGTGTTTCAGTTTGGGACCCCAAACCCACACACACTGGGACTTAAATATCTTAAATGTGATGTCCTGGAATGTCTCAATCAACACACAATACTTTTACAGCTATTACAGGCATGTCTGGGTGGACCCAATGGTAGAAACACTCACAGTGTTGAATATTGTGGTTGAAAGTGAATGTCCTACAGTGTACCAAGTTTTCTATAACGTAATCAGTTTGAAGTTATAGGAGAACCCAGATGGTGAGTCAGGTCCTCCATAGTTTTCCACCCTGAGGTCCCCCTAACGTGCCCTGGGGAATGGCCCCATTTAGCTCTAATGCCCATGCTGTCCCAGAATGGACTCCAGAGGACCAGCCACAGCCCCCCCCCCCCCCCCCCCCTTAATTCAATGAGATGTGTCTGCATATCGCCGTGGCGCCAGGAGTGCTGCAGCGGTCATCAGGAGCCCTATTGATTTTCCCCACTGGACGGCCTACGCTAGCACTATCTATCACACTGCTAATGTTTTCCATTTTATCTCTCCTCCTCCTCCCTCCTCTCTCTCTCCCTCTCCTCCTCCCTCTCTCTTTCTATCTCTCCTTCTCTCCCTCTCTCAGATTCCTCGTTGACTGTTTGCCCAGGCCCCGATGCCAACGTTGCACCACAGAAGCTGCTGATCCTCGATGCCCGCTCCTACACAGCCGCGGTGGCCAACCGTGCCAAGGGGGGCGGCTGCGAGTGTGAAGGTCGGTACCTGGCATCCTGTGGGGGGGTATTAGTCAGACTCTGGGCCCCTGCAGTTTGGGGTGTGGTGGGGGGGTATTAGTCAGACTCTGGGCCCTGCAGTTTGGGGTGTGGTGGGGGGGTATTAGTCAGACTCTGGGCCCCTGCAGTTTGGGGTGGGGGGTGGGATTAGTCGGCCTCTCCACTCTGTCCCGTGTTATTATCATCCTTATCTCCCCTGTCACATCTGCAACACCAAGCGCTCTTTTCTTTTTCCAAACATCAGAGACGCAGCGATACAAGAGTCACCTTCTGAATGGCGGATGGGTGGGGTTGGGGTCGCCACCTCCCCTGTCTCTTTTCATCTCTCTGTCGTTATCTCTGTACTCTGTCTCTCAAACACAAGCAAAACTTGAGCACAACCTAAAATGTGTAACGAATCCCAGTCCACATACAGTAGCCTGTGAAAACATCCAGCACTCTTTCACAAGAGATGCTATTTTTAAAAATTGCCTTGTCATCTCTTAGCATGACTGTTTACACGTATTGAATGTCAAGTGTCAAAACCCCCTTCTATAACGTGTGTGTGTGTGTGTCTCCTCACAGAGTACTACCCTAACTGTGAGGTTATGTTCATGGGCATGGCAAACATCCACTCCATCAGGAACAGCTTCCAGGCTCTGCGGACGGTGTGCAGTCAGATCCCGGATCCTGGCAAGTAAGTGGATCCTGCTGACCTTTCCTGTCACATCCTCACCACCTCCCACCCTCAGACAACCGCCCAGGGATCTCTAGACACATTCCTCGCTCTGCTGATGGCCTTCCCGGCTGTCCAGTCATGTGTGCGTGTGTGGGGCTGCATGTCTTTGCACACTGTGTGTGTGTGTGTGTGTGTGTGTGTCTGTGGATGTCGTATGTGTGTGGGGTCTACATATGTTGTGTTGTTGTAGTCGTTTGTGTGTGTGTGGGTGGGGGGGTCTGTGGATATAGTATGCATGTGTGTGGGCATGTTTACATATGCTGTGGTGTTGTAGTCATGGGTGTGTGTGTGTGTGTGTGTGTCTGGATGTAGTATGCGTATGTATGGGTGGATCTACATATGCTGTGGTGTTGTAGTGTGTGTGTTGTCAGCATTCTTGTGTGCGGTGCTGCACCAGGGTGGGTGATGTCAGCAGAGTAAAGTGATCCTCGCACTGCCCTTTCCCCGTCCAGTGTTAGCGGCGCGGCGCGCGCGGCGCTCTCCAGCTCTATAAAAAGCACACCCTGACCCAGATAGCCGTGTCAATCCACTATCTAGGTCACAGGTTCTCTGCTGAACTCTGACTTACAGCTCCAACTCATGACACCTTGTTTGTCTCAGTCCGAGAGTCTTTGGGTCAGAAATGGAAAAGATGGCTCCCCTTGGCTGGCCGTGTCTTATATTTGTCCACTTGGGTGTGTTTCCTCCTTTTCTAGCTGGCTCTCGGCCCTGGAGAGCACCCGTTGGCTGCAGCACCTGTCCGTCATGCTGAAGGCAGCCACTCTGGTGTGCTCTGCGGTGGAGAGGGATGGCCGGCCAGTGCTGGTGCACTGCTCGGACGGCTGGGACCGCACGCCGCAGATCGCCGCCCTCGCCAAGATCCTCCTGGACCCCTTCTACAGGACCATGGAGGTGAAGACTCGTCCAACCGGCCTTTTCTGTTTCAGACACTTTTATACAATGACTCAATAAACACAGTTACAAAGTTTTGTATAGTTTGCACTTTTGTATAATAACTTTTCTATTTCAGCCACTCTCGTATGATAACTTGGCAATAGATTATGACCAAACGATTTTCATGTTCCTGACTCATTATTGAGTGTCCTTCCAATAACTTTGGCCAAATAGCTTTAGTCAATGATGTTGGACGAACTGTTTCAATCCAATATACATGATGTACTTCTGCTTAATGGAACTATTTGTCTAAATGCCATGTGACGCGTCCTTTCTTCCTGTGCAGGGTTTCCAGGTGCTGGTGGAGACGGAGTGGCTGGACTTCGGCCACAAGTTTGGCGACCGCTGCGGGCACCAGGAGAACGCCGACGACGTGAGCGAGCAGTGCCCCGTCTTCCTGCAGTGGCTGGACTGCGTGCACCAGCTGCTCAAGCAGTTCCCGTGCCTGTTTGAGTTCAACGAGGCCTTCCTGGTCAGTCCCGTCCCCCCCCCACACACACACACACACACACAAACAAACACCCTATAAACACGTTTCCACTGTTGTGTCTGAACAATGCAGTTCACCTGCCAGATTCTTATCTGATCATCTCTGTCAGGCCACATATCCATACTTCTGAAGTCAGGTTTGGGGGGATTATTTATGGATTAGTGTAAATGCAGAATGTGTATCTATACATGTACTATATGTATATGAATGTAAGATATATGTCTTGTTGCAGATGTATTTAGTCTTATATGCCTTATATACAGACAACTAATTCTGAATTGAATGTATTATGTTCATGCTCTTATGTGGTGTTTTATTGTGTGTGTGTGTATGTGGGTGGGGGGGAGAGGGGGGGGCTGTCTGTTGCAGGTGTTAGTTGTATGTGTGTTAGTGCTGTTTGTGTGTTTCTGTGTGTGTGAGCTCTGAATAAGCTGTTTGTGCTGGCAGGTGAAACTGGTGCAGCACACATACTCGTGTCTGTACGGCACGTTCCTGTGCAACAACGCTCGCGAGAGGGAGGCCCGCAACATCTACAAGCGCACCTGCTCCGTCTGGTCCCTGCTCCGCACCGGCAACAAGAACTTCCAGAACTTTCTCTACATACCCAGTCATGACATGGTACAGTCCCCTGCCATGGCCTTCTCTTAATAAACTGGCAACGATTGATCAATTCTTTTGTACTGAAAACAAATGCTGACCAGTGGGCAGAGCATGCACTTTGTTCACCACGTTTTTAGTTTTTTCTAATGGCCTGTACTGCTATTTCAGGTCATAAGCTGACCTGACGGTTGAGGATAAGGCTAAAATGCTATTAATATTTATGCTAAGTGTGGCTAGGCGCTGGAGGTCGCGGGGTCAGGTGTCTGGCGTGTCTGGCTGTCTGACAGTTAGCATTCCAGTCTGACACATGAATGGATCAGAAAAGGCCAGGCATAATTCCCCCTTTAAGCCCCGGCACCCCACCTTTTCTAGTGTTTTTTTTAAGCCCAGTGGGTCACGTTATGCTTAAACCTGTTATGAATGTGACCTTACTGGGGGATAGGGCCTCACCCCATGACCCATAGCCTTTTGGACCTCACGTGGCATAGCAGAGGAGGCTGCAGCCATACATTTTTGAGTTGTTTTGTACTGACTGTGTGTGTGTGTGTGTGTGTGTGTGTGTGTGTGTGTGTGTGTGTGTGTGTGTGTGTGTGTGAGATGCAGGTGCTGCAGCCGGTGTGTCACACGCGTGCCCTGCAGCTGTGGACGGCCGTCTACCTCCCCACCTCGTCGCCCTGCACCGCTGCCGAGGACGCCATGGAGATCTACCTGTCCCCCTGTGGCCAGGGCGAGGAGCTCACCTCGCGCTCCCTCGACAGGTGAGACACCACCTGTCCCTGCCTACCTGTCTGTCCACGGCACAGCCGCCTGTCACGGGCTGTTAACCTCAGACATGGTCCAGGAGATAGAGGAGTCCTTCTCAGACTGCACAGCTCACAGTGAAACGATTCCCTCTCCAATGCTTTTCCAATGTGTTTGAATGGGTCAGACTACACAAGTGTTTTTCATTTGCAATTAGTGTCATGGCTATACTTCTAAGTGCCTTGTCTGCTGGGGTGAATTCTGTCAGTCAAGGCACAAGCCACAAATTGAGGATTCATTGTAGCATAGAAGTAATTTCTCTGTTCTCTCATCCTTGATGCAAAAAGACAATGTTTTCAGAGGCAGAGACTGATGAAGAATTATGATGATCCACATTAAAACTGCATGTAAAATTGGGAACGAGATCAGTTTGCCACCTCCCTGTCTCAAAGCCAATGTTCTGCATAGTCTGGGTGAAGTCTGGCCTCTAGTGGTTATCAGAGGTAGTGCAACTGAAAGTTCTAGAAACAAGAAGCCATGTTCAGCACCGTCAGCGTCTGAAGTGCATTTCAGCCATAATGCCTACACTTAACAGACATTGAAATATTCACTTTTTGACATTTTAATTCACATAATATGTATTCCTTTAGCTGTTTTGGTTGTGCTGCCTCCTAGATGAAACTGAATGTGTACATTTAAATGGCCCTTTCTCTGCAGGCTTCCAAAGACACGCTCCATGGACAACCTCGTGTCTGCCTGTGAAAACGGGGTGGCACTCACACGCACGTCCAGTGACCCCAACCTCAACAAACACTGCCAGGAGGGCCGCGTGGCCCTGGACGCTGTGGGCAGCCCGGCGGGCTCCCCCACTGACATTAGCCTGGAGGAGCACACGCCCGACACAGGCCTTGGCAGCGAGGACCCCGACGTGGAGACATGCGAGGAGACGCCTCCCCAGACGCCTCCGCCGGCCACAGCGCCGGCCAGCGAGGAGGCTCCTCTGGGGGCGTCGAAGGAGGGGGAGGAGCTGTGCTTGACCACGCAACCTCTGCCCTGCCTCCCCCATCCGCTCTCCCTGGGGCAGGACTGCCCGGTGCCCACGGCGGTCATCCACCAGGCCCCTGCGCCCCGCTGTGCCAGCCCCCCTCTCCCACCGCCCCTGCCCCTGCCCCTGCAGGAGGTGCTGCCCTGGACCGCTAACGGTGGCGACGCTCCCTTCTCCCCAGCTGCTGCTGTTGCAGACGCCAGCGCTCCTCACCCCCCCGACCTCAACGGCGTCTCCCACGCAGACAACGAGGAGGAGGAGCTTGACGAGCCTCTGGAGGGGTGCACTGCCGAAGCCAAGGAGCTTCTGGCCATCAAACGCCCGCTGCGGCCCACCTTAATGGAGGACTCGACCGAGACCCTGACCGAGCAGAGCGCCATCCCGCCCCAGCAGCCTCCGCTCCGGAGGGCCAGCTCAGGCGAGGCCCAGGCTCAGCCCCGGCCACTGACCCCGAGTAGCTCTAAAGAGGAGGGCAGAAGGACTGAGGGCCCGTGTAAGGGGGAGCTGGTGGCCGTGCGTGGCGAGCGCGGCGTGCCCGAGTGTGCCCGTGCGGCCCGGCGGCTGGTCTCCCAGAGCCAGCTGAGCGACTTCACGCTGCTGGGCTCGCCGTGGGGCAGCGTGCAGGGCCTGGTGCAGTCCGCCTGCGGAGGGGCACTGCAGCAGGGCGGCTACCAGAGCCGCCGACTGGCCAGCAAGCTGCTGCGCGCCCAGGGAGCCAGCGGAAATGGCAGCGGCGCCGCCAACGGCCACTGCTGCCGCCGAGACAGAGACCTGTCGGGTCGCTCGTCCACGGCGGCGAACGGTAGCGGTCCCGGCGCCGGGTCCTCCAGCTGGCTGTCGACGGTGAAGAGCTCGGGCTACGCCGCGCTGTGCGCCTCCACCGCTTCGTCGGGGCCGTACATGCGGCAGCTGCTGGCCGCAGCGCAGTCCTCCTCGCCGACGGCCAGCGCGTCCCCGCCTCCATCGTCATCGGCGGCGCTGCAGGCCCAGGCGCCGGCCTACATGGACGACGACGGCCTGCCGGTGGCTCTGGACGCGGTGCAGCAGCGGCTGCGTCAGATCGAGGCCACATACAAGCAGGAGGTGGAGGTGCTGCGTCGGCAGGTCAGACAGCTGCAGATGAGACTGGAGAGCAAGCAGTACTGCACACCGCCCTCCGAGCCCGACATGGACTACGAGGACGACATTGTGAGTCTGTCTGTCTGTCTCTCAGTCTGTCTGTCTGTCTGTCTCTCAGTCTGTGTCTCTGTCTGTTCATCTCTCTCGTTATTTTAACTCCAAGTAGTTGCTGTAGCACACAGCACATACTACTGTACTTCCATGTTACAGTGCATCTTAATGGAAGGACAGGGTACATCGTGATGCAAGGATGTGATGTGAAGCATGTGACATGAACGTTATGGTGATTTATATGAAGTCTTGCACGTCTTGTTCCCCTCAGAGTGCTGTGCTGACGTGTGTGTGTGTGTGTGTGTGTATTTGTGTTTTAAGACGTGCCTGAGGGAGTCAGACGACAGCGCTGAGGAGGACTCCCTGTCTGACCACAGCGAGGACCGCTTCAGCGAGGGCAGCTGGGATCGCATCGAGCGGAAGGACACAGAGGTCAGCGCCCCTCATAGCCTTCTGCAGGTTTCTCGCTCTCTTTCCGCACCTCTCGCCCTCCGACACATCCACACCACGCCTGCCTCTCACCACACACACACATACACACACACACACACACACACACACACACACACACACACACACACACACACACACACACTGCTGCTTTCTTCTCTGCTGTTAGCGTTTCGGGTGTGTTTGCGCGTGTGTGTGTGTGTGTGTGTACGTGTCTGTGTTTTGTGGTTTGTATATTTACGATGTGTGTATTTTGATCTCTACAGGTTACACGATGGGTTCCCGATCACATGGCCTCACATTGCTTTAACTGTGACTCTGAGTTCTGGATTGCCAAGAGACGCCATCACTGCAGGTGAGTCCTGCTCATGTAAGCCAGCCCCAGTGACGACCTTTATGCGGCTCCACTTTCAAAGTGTAGCGGCGAGGCTTATCAATTGGCAGTTTAAGCAACAGAACATAGAACGCTGGTGTAACTTCGGAACGAGAGAGAACTTTTTATGACTTATTATGGTCTGAGCGTTACACTTCCACTTCGGTATTTCCAATGTGATCCTCACCGTAACCCTTAACAACAGTCCTCGCCTCCCCTGCACCTTCTACATATGCCACAGAACCGTTCTAAATAGAAGACCAAAGATTTGCTAAAAGACAAAAACACAAAAAAACAAAGTTTTTGCCGTTTCTGAAGTTTCTCTTCTGTTGTTTTGTTTTTGTTGTTCAGGAACTGCGGCAACGTGTTCTGCAAAGACTGCTGCCACCTGAAGTTGCCCATTCCAGACCAGCAGCTGTACGACCCGGTCCTGGTGTGCAACACCTGCCACGACCTGCTGCTGGAGTCGCGCACGCGCGAGATCCGCAGCCAGCAGCTCAAGAAGCCCATCGCCACCGCCTCCAGCTGAGGGCCTCTCTGAACCTCGCGACCTGCCCTGCCTGTGTCCACTCCCCCCCACCCCCAACCCCTCTACTCGGGCCTGGTGCAGTTTGGCCTGGCACTGCTCACCGTTGGTTGAGCCCCCAGATGTGCATTCGACCACTTTGGCTGGGGAGCCCTAGTTGCCCCCCCCCCCCCCCCCCAATCCAACCAACCAACCCACCCACACCCACACCTACTGATTACACACGCCCCCCACACCCGCCATGAAACTGTCCTTGCGGGTGATGACAATGAGGAGGTGGAGGAAGAGAACTGGGAGGTAGTTGGGAGTGTGTCACTTGAGAAGTTGGTCTGTGTTGGATGATGGACCGACCGCTCTGAGATGGACAATGACTGAAAAGGCTGGACAGAAAAGGACAAAGAGAGTTTGAAATGGGTGGATAGGTGGGGAGGGGCTATTTTGTGAAATGGCGGTTGTCCTTGTGAAGCCCCTACTTTGGTAGACAGCACCTTCAGGCCGAGGAGGTTGCAGCGTCCTGCTGGCCCCTGGCTCTGGCCCTCTGTGTAGGGAGGTAGGGCTTTCTCCTTACAGTGCCCTCTGCTGGACTGGTGGAGAAGCCTTCAGCTTGAACTGGAGTTCCCCTTGTTCCAACATCCTTTTAACCTGGACATCAGTGACACCTTGACCTGCCCCACTGCTTACACACACACACACACACACACACACACACACACACACACACACACACACACACACACCATAAATAAACACAACCACACACCTCAGAGGACAATCTCTCACATCCCCTGAAGTTTGAAACTTTGAAGCCTTTCGTTCATCATACTGGAGGCGTAACTATTTAAGGAAATAAAAAAGAAAATGCTGCTAAAGTATTGAAAAAAATCAATTTTTTTTTTATTCTTATTATTTTGTGCACTACACATTTGTTGTATATTTTGAGGGAATTTGAGACCAAACCCAAGCAAAGGGATACATCTGCTGTTTACTTGCTGTTGTATGTGGTTGTGGGCTCTGCAATGCTTGAATGTAATGTTTGTGATTGGGGAGTGTGATGTTTGTGACTGGGGAGTGTGGACTATTGGGGGGGGGGTACTGAAAGGCTCAATCATTCATATTCACGTGCATTCAGTGAGCTGTGTGTTTGTCTGTTTCTGCAGTTTGCCTTTATTATTGGGTGAAGAAAAAAGGATCATGCACAGTTATTTTTTTTTTTTTATTATTAAGCTAAATTTAAAAGCAGATTGTGTAAAGGTTCTTTTTCCCAGAATCCAGAATATAATGCTCATATTCAGCAGGACCCATGTTGGTCCAATTTGGACAACTTGAGGGAGCCAGATGATATTGGGGGAGCCAGATGATGACGGGAATCTGTCAAAATATAACTTTTTTTTTTTCACTTCCAAATTTTTGCTAACGTTAAATTCAGCATCTGGGTTTTTGTAATACATTCAGAAGGTAAAGGTTAAGCCCACATACTTTTGCACGAGGGGATGTTTGTGAGAGATTTCTGTACGTCCTTGTTTTGCTTTGTCTGCTGTCTCTGAATGTGATATGTCATGACACGGTGTCATCATGCATTCAATATCACGATGAGTTTCAGTTACTTCCTTTTCTAAAAATTGGCTGTGGTTCCCAAACATTGGTGTATGTGTTGTTGAATGGTGTTCCTTGAAAAAAAATTAAAACTATATATAGTGCCATCTTTTATTTTGTTTTGTTTTTTAAGCCTTTTTCTCATGGATTACACTTGGTTACTAACTGGTAACTGCTTGATATGTTAATGGTACAAAAATAGCTAGCTGCTTTAACAATGAGAAAATAACTTTGTAAGTTCAACAGGGTTGTCTGTTGGATCTTGAAGTCATGATATTCACTGAAAGATGACAGTAGGATACTGAATCCTTATGATTCAAACGTTACCTATTGTTTTCTGTCTTTCTTTGTTCTGGTGTTAATGAAGGAATGATATGAAAGAAAAAAAGACCCCAGAAATGTAACATAGCTCTCTGATCTAGTGACTAAAAGGTGTCACTTAGTCAATAATTGTTTTCAGGAAATGCACTGTACAAGTTAAATCCTATGGGGTAAATAAAGTATATATCTGTATCATCTGTCTGAAGTGTCAGTCTCTTCCATCTTCTCTGATTCTGTGTCCAAGGAGGCTACATCATATATGAATTTGAAAGGACATACAAAAAGTGTAATCATATCAATTAGGAAAACACAATATTATTCAGTTGTAATAGTAGGAGGGAGTTTTTTTCAGAAAACAAAGATGTGTAGCAGTAACACTTTTAAATATCTTCATCTCAAACTACTGGCAAATTGGTCATTATTTCCGTGAAATTACGTACTGCCTTTTCTCTCTGCCTTTGTCTCCTGTAGCATCTGATCAGTGCTCTCTTTTAAGTTGAACTACTGCTTAACTACTAGCCACACAAAGGCATACTGTGGTGGATTTCTATGGCTTAAAGGATGCATGTATGGTTTTTATAAACTGTATAATATTGCAATTATTATGAGACTTAAAGGCCTGTACACATCTTGAACAGACCAGACCAGCAGTCAAGGAGTGGGCTGCGGGAGATTCCAGTGACACTAGGCCTCTCATTAGATGGTCAAGAGAGAGAGGAGGATGCAGAGCTGGTGATGATAACAGCAAGGCCAAGTAACAGGTGGCAAGATAAGAAGCCTTGCTTACGACCAACTGGATAGAACCAGAAAGACCCAGAACCAGACAGTTTTGCATTTAATTTTATGCATGATGGGAAAATGGTTTCCACCAATACTCATAGCCCTGGTGGATGCTGATTGGCCAACAGGTGTCTTTCGAGAGTGGCGAGAGGAGAGGGCCCAACTCTAAGGTTAAGGAGTATAAGAGATAGGCCTCAGCCATCTTTTAGTCAGATCTCATCGGGGGGCGCCAGCTAATGACATCTTACCTCACCCTATTGCTTGACACCTGGTCTGGACATCATTTAGGCTGGACTATCACTGCAATACAGTGAATAAAGATCAACAGTCTTCAGAGATCTCCTGTCTACATTGTCTCCTTCCTTGTTCCAGAGTGCTTATTAGTAAATAGTTAAGTGATTAATTACTAATTGGATTCGGGAAGTGGACCAGAGTTTTTCCACGGCAGATCTGGAGGTTCCAACTGACATTTGACACAGGATTCATCAGGAAAGCAGTTCTGCCCCGGGTGAAGCAGCTCCCAGCAGCCGGTAAAAGGTAAGCAATTTTGCTTATATTAGGGAGAGCCAGGCTGTTGTTGACTTGTGGGTAGCCCGGGACTGAGTTGTTTACTGAATCCTCAAAAGAATAGCGGAGACATAGGAGGGAGATTGGGTTACACTGTTGATCTTAAAAGTGCATGTGTTTTATGATGATATGGTATTTTCTCTATGCGATAGAGAAGTCAGAATAATGAGAGAATTCTGAAGCCTTTGAAAGTCAAAGGGAACAGACAGGCAGACAAACCTTCAGAAAAGAATGAAATGAGCCGATGTCACTGGACAGGTAGGAAAAACCTCAGAATAGAATAAAATGAGCCAGTGACATTTCGGAGATATAGAAACCCTCAGAACAGAATATTTTAATTTGTTTAAATTTGTTATGTGAAAATACTGAGTGTGTGCCATTTTCTGTTTGCTTATTTTATTACGTGGGCATGGGCCTACAACAGATGGCGGGAACATACAGACATACACTTGTGATTGAGGAGATCGCCGAGGGACAGAGAGATGTTCGGTTGGAGGAGGTTGGAATAAAAACTGGATCAATTGAGGCAGCCCTCATAATACTGATCATGGACTTGCACCAGACACATGCTTTGGACATAAATGCTTTGATAAAAGAACTCAAACTCCCCTCAACAGAAATAGTAAAGGGTTGTGATGCACATGGCAAATTGTATTAATTTCAGTAGAACAACATCCTTGCATTAATAAAGAAATCTAGTTATAACACTGTTAGAAGGTTCATGTATTCACCTCAGTAGAGCAATCACATTACAGTAATGAAGAAATAGAGTGTAAACTGTTAAAAGTTGATAACTTGTGTAAAACTGAAATAAGTAAATAAAATAAGTAAGAGAGAAATAATTGTATGGAGTAATGTTTGCCCACAGACACTAAGCACACAGATGGAGGCACACGGTTGCCCAGAGTTGGCCAGTTGCAGAGCTGGCTGACTGCCCAGAATTAACTGATAACACAGAGTTGGCTGACTGCCCAGAAGAGCCAAAGAAGTCCCACACACACATGCAGGCTAGAGCAGGCCTCTCTCATACACACAGGTACTATTGAACGTTAAAAATCAAAACTCTTGTTGTAAAAGTAAGCAGCAAACATCACCTGAGAGTGGAGGGTCTTAGAAACAATCATGCCCCTCACTCCCCAGCTAGCGCAGCTGCACTTTCTAGATAGGGATTATATGCCAAATTGAATACATTTATAATATTTTTAGATTTTCTTATTTAGATGATTATGTGAGTTTGTATATGAATGTGAGCATTGTTTTAGAGGCTACACAAGTAAATTGGTACTACTGCACAATGACAATTGAAGTCTATTCTATTCTAAAAGGAGCAGAGGATGCCAAAGTCAAGAAACAGCCCTGGAAGAAGCCCTCAATAATACACCTTAGGTCAAAAGATGTCCATATGACAATCCCTACATGCATGCATGGCCTGTATGGAGGAATAAGGTATCAATACAACCTGTCTCTCTGCCCTGACTTTAGCATAAAGACATGTGACACAGCAGGGAACCCGACAGGTATTGTTCCTCTTCACTATGAGGGTGTACCACACAACTGTGTGGCAGACTCAGTAGCCTTCCCTAAGCTTAGGGAGAATCTAGAGAGCAAGCCACTAAGGGAGGGGATAACATACCTTGTAGATGCCTCTAGTCATAATTATAACAACAAAACACATGGAGGGTTCAGTGTAGTACAAACATTGGATCACAAAAAATGTCATTACAGTCAGGTGCAAGCCCTGTACACAACCGTGTTCAGCTCAACTAGCGGAAGCTTATTGACAGCAGCATGCTCACTAGCTGAAGGACAGGACGCAATACACTGACAGTGCATATGCCCACAATGTTTGGCATGTGCATGGCGCACAGTGGAAGCAAAGAGGCTTCCAAAAAATCAGATGGTAGTCCAATCCAACATTTGGAACAAACTCAGTCATTATTAGCTGCCATGATGCGACCAAAAAGGCTAGCTATATGCAAATGCAAAGCACACTGTAAGGGGTAGGATCACATTACCCTAGGTAATGCTAATTAAGGCAGATGAGGTAGCGACAGAAGCTAGATAGATAGATAGATAGATACTTTATTGATCCCCAGGGGAAATTCAAGGTCGCAGTAGCATACAGACAACAAACACACATTCACTAACAGCAGAAAAAGTAATTAAAAGTATATAATATAAAAACACAACTAAGCAATAAGGACAATAGGAGATAAAGAATATACTAAATATACTAAAATACAAATTATACTAACTAACACTTAATCTTAATCAATTCTAAAAACAGTATCCACATAGTGGTGATTAATCAATCAAGAGGCGCTTGCAATGACTGAAGCAGGGACTGACCCTGTGATTCTCTGTGCATAGTAAGGTAAGGTAAGGTAAGGTGCTCTGTGTGAGTAAGTGTCATGGTGATAGTGGTCATGGTGATAGTGCAAATGAATAAGTCCAACATTGCAACAGTGCAAGAATAAAGTCTATATATCTATATATCTATATAACTATTTTAAGAAAAGGTATAAGTGTGGCCACAGTTCGGCTGTGGCATGGAGGGAGGGGTTATGCGTATGTGCTAATGTGCTAATATAGCACGCAAACAGTGAGGCAGAAAGACAGTGGTAAAAAGTGGCTTGTGGACAGACAGTATCCAACATGGAGGGGGTGAAGAGGCAGACAGACTATGCAGAGAAGTCTATATCTCCTCTTCCCTTAAGTGAAGCATTGAACAGTTCAATGGCCCTGGGGACAAATGACTTCCTCAGTCTGTCTGTTGTGCAAGGCAGTGAGCGAAGTCTCCAGCTGATCAGGCTCTTCTGCTTTACAATAGTGCTGTGGAGTGGATGCCACTCATTGTCCAAGATGTTGATCAGTTTGTTCAGGATCCTTTTGTCAAATATTGAAGTGATGCACTCCAGTTCAGCTCCCACTACAGAGCCAGCTTTCCTTACCAGCCTGTAATTTGCTGCCCTATAGGCAAGAAGGCTTAACAGTCCCAAAACCCCCTCAGGAGAACGAACCACATACAGTGTTGCGCAGCAGATCCATTTTAGATGGCATGCCATGTACTATAGGGCTCTTCAATTGGCGGCCAGCAATTTGTACTGGACCAGCTGCTAACAGACCCAGACCCAATAGTTATGCGGGTCCTAGCTATAACAGACTTACCAGGTGGTGGAGGAGTCAGAGTTGTCATAATCGACCCCCAACTCAGGCTTAATGACATAAAGGAGGCACAGAACTTGCCCCTGATAGTGAAAAAGTCTTCTGGGCACAATGGGGTGTGCGTGTGGTGGAACCATGACGGCAGGATGGTGGTCCCGAATCAGCTGGTCGATCTCATTATTATCATGCACATAGTGTGGATCACTTGTGCAAAGGGGGAAGGTTAGGCAGCAGATTCTTGACAGAGGATTTTGGGCACCATCACTTCAGGATCGCATTGCTCATGTGTTGAGAAATTGTCACATTTGTGTAATAAGCAACACAAGAAAAGGCATAAAAATAGGCATAGGGCCAAGACCCCTGGGACACATCCTACTCCCAGAAGGTCCATTTAAACATCTAGTAATGGATTACATTGACATGGGGAAAATAGTCAATTCATACAAACATGTTTTAGTGATAGCATGTCGATACTTAAGGTGGGTGAAAAAACTGTGATTTGCTTTCTATCAAGAGAAGTGATCCCCAGATTCAGAATTCCAGAAATAATTAGCAGTGACAATGGCAAAGCTTCACAGCTAATACATGGGGTAAAAATTGCAAACGGCACGTTAAAAAACATAATTTTGAAGATCTTCCAGAGCTCGAATGCAGATCCAAATTTGCCTAATCTAAAATGGGTAGGTGTGTTGTCAATAGCATTGATGAAAATGCGTTATGAAAAGAATCGCATCACGCACCTTAAGCCGCATGAAATGGTGACTGGAAGAACGATACCTACTCCCCGAATTAGTGACGATCGGAGACCTTCGTTAGAAATTTTAGAGCAGGAGTGAACAGTTATGTTAAATAACTTTCTTAAGTTTCACAGGGCAATTTTCCATGAGCAGAAGAAGAAAGAAAGGAGATTGGAGAGGAGGACCGAAGAAGGTGCGGCGTCACGGAGGAGTCAGACGATGATGAGGGGAACCAAGGACTGCCAGGACCCCCACCAGACTCCCCTGGGGAGAATGATGGTGGTGGGGAATCCAGGGGAGAATCAAGTACGAGTAGGGGTACGGCAAGGAGGATACTGCCGTCTCCGATACTGGCTCTAGGTGTGATGTGCCTAGGGGGCATGGTGTTTTCTCTCCCCTATCTGTTTCTGCAGGTGCTGTTGATGATGGGGTCAAGCTAGGCCCAAGCGGGAGGAGGTGGACCCAGCACTGAGGCCACTTCCGAATCCCCAGGTATCCGAGACCATGACAGCTGCCCCGAGAGCCAGCCCTCCAGCCGTTGCTGCAGCTGGCTGTACAGTCGTCTCCACAGCCCCTACAATGATGAAGGCTACACCGAAGAAGCGTCGGGACCAGAAGGAGAGGAAGGGGAAGCAACACCGCCACCGCCGCCGCCCCCGCGCCAGTACAGGGACACAATCGACTGGGGAACCTGGTCCTTTGACCTTCCTAGTGACAGACCAGCCGTTACAGAGGACTTCATTGAATCCTGCTGACAACGTCAGCCAAAGGATTTCACGTTCCGCTGAGTTGAAAAAAGTGGACAGCATTGGACCGCAGACTGAATACAACTGGACTGGTTAGTGGCCAAAGAAGCGGGAGTGTGTGCAGTTGTAGGGACAGAGTCATGCTGCACATACATCCCTGGAGCAGATGAAGATATGGAGGATTTCACAAATGCAATGAACAGATCTAGGATTTGAACAAAGAAGCCCACGAAATTTCTGGAAAAGGACTGACGTTCGACGTAGGTGACATGTCAGAAATTTTTAGACCAGTAAACTCAGTGGCTGAAGAACACTTTTGGGTCACAGGGGGCACAAATTTTACCGTTTTTTGGAAAGATACTGCTTGGAGCTGCCCTGGTGGTAGGACTGTTCTGCTGTTTTACCCAATGCTGCGGAAAAATCTGCTCCAAGAGACAATTGGCCAAACAATTGATGGTCGTGGAAAATGAGTATGAAGAAATGTACCTGGACAAACACGGACATGAGAATCAAATAGTGGAGGGGCTCCAGACTTATCTGGCCCTCCGGCCACCGGTTTGGTAAGAATAGGGTGGGGACCTGCGAGGCGCCCACACCTATACACGACAATAATAAATAGATGCTATGTCTGTACACACACACACAATACTGATAGGTAACTCACAAGACATGTACCTGCATGCCCAGGTGACAGAGAAAAAAGGATAGAAGTCATGGGCTGTGACCTGATACGAATAGTCGCCTCAAAAGAGCATAGTGCGACAAGAGAGAGGTAAAAGGGATGTTGACGTATTGCTAACAAATACTCATTACGTGTAGATGAAAGGATTAGCCCTCACCTGCAAGACCATTCAGAAGAGTTGGATAGTAATGCTTGCTTGAAATGCTTGATGGCCCCGGCCCGCCGAAAAGGCGTGGCGGAGTTTGTGGCTCAGGCAGTGCCCAAGGACGGGTAAGACCCCATTTTGGTCAGCAGGGGCAACCTATGGCAGGGGGCTGAAGGCCCGGCTCCATAGTGTGGCGTACCGGTGACCATATTTAGCAGTATTACACATATTTGATAGTACTAGTGCATAGTCATCATTTAATCAGATTAGGTAGTGATACATTACATTTTACATTTTATATATTTTTTTACATTTACATTTACGGTAATGAAAATTTGTATACTCATCACTTATGAAGGGTGCTACCCATACACAATGTTCCCTAGTAAATGCTCACGCGTGCCTGGATAAAAAAAAATGCCTTGACAATGTATTAGGTCACGACATGTCATTTATGCTTGCTGTAGAGTGAGGCTAGTTTAGCCTCAAAGGAGGGAATATGTGGTGTTTTTCTATGACTTAAAGGATGCATGTTTAGTTTTATAAGCGTTAATATTACTGCAGTTATTATGAGACTTCAAGGCCTGTACACACCTTGAACAGACCAGACAAGCAATCAAGGAGTGGGATGCAGGAGGATACAGTAGGCTCTATGTACAGTAGGCTATGCATGACAACGGACTAAACTAAGCATGCATTTCCACTGATTAAAGGTAAAGTCAGTGATTGCGCATGACATTGTGTTTGTTTATGTTTATGTTTAGATTTAAACATATTAGCAGATGCTTTTGTCCAAAATAACATACATTATATGTTAACCAAGGACCAAACAAAACACACCAGAGAGATAGCTCATCCCTCCATCCATCCCTCACTATTCCCAGAGAAATTCCACACAGTGTTTCGTTTTTGTTTGAGGGACAGGCAGTTCTTGGAGCCTGAGCTGCCTACAGAGACTGTTTTCTTATAGTATGCTCACGGGATGGGCATCTAACGGATTGTGAGAAGATGTCTGCTGAATGTGACAAAAAATGTTCAAATTGTGTACGATTGCTGACTGCACCTTTAATTACTGAACTGTTATCCTTGAGCACATGGCATCCTTGTGCCTCACCATAGTGCAGGGGTGGACAGTAACTAAGTACATTTACTGGATTACTGTACTTAAGTATGATTTTTGAGTAGCTGTACTTTACTTGAGTATCAATATTAAAATTATTAATAATATTTTTGGAAACTTGTGACTTTTACTCCACTACATTTGAAAGGAAAATACTGTTCTTTTGACTCCACTACATTTGAAATATGAGCATGAAGTATTTTTCAATAGTCCAATTTGAACTTGGCTGAATTGGCTGAATAGTGACAAGATTCTTCATCAGAACATCCATCAGAATAGCCTGAGAGAACCCCTGTGCAGCAACCTGTTAGCAATTAAGCAATAAATAATCTACTCATAATTCAGTTATCTGGTATTATATGCGGCAGTGAAGTTTTTTAGATTTGTGAACAGAGAATGAATAATGATTTAAATTATATTATTGCATCCATTTGAACAGTTGCAAAGTTATGAAAATAGGTAAAATGATTTTTGTTGGATGTAAGGAACTAAAGGCCATTACGTTAAAAAGGACAACTTGTACTTCTGAATACTTAAGTATTTTCAAAAGCAAGTACTTCTGTACTTCAACTTAAGTAAAAATGTGATTTAGCAACTTCCACTTGCATTGGAGTAATATTTGATAAGGTGTGTTGATACTTTCACTTAAGTAAAGGAATTGAGTACTTCGTCCACCTCTGCAATAGTGTAGTGGTTGATTCCCAAACTTTTTATGTCAGGCCCCTCTGACAACAACAACGGGGAAAAAAATCACTAAGCTAAACAATAGATACACAGCATTTAAGTTCACTACCTGTACTTCTATAAGATTATTCCTTGTTGCACAAGAACTTTACTCAGAGCATTAATCCCTCCTAAAAAGTCACACTGCATCCTTGGACACAGATAGCTAATGATATAGGTATAGTTTATGTATTATTGAATATTGAAAGCCACATACACACACACATACATGCATGCCAAACGAGATTAGTAATATCAATATTTAACAACAACAATAAACTCAGAGGAGATATTTCCAACCCATATGGTAGTCATGTGCACCCAGTCTTGATATCAACAGATTGTGCACAAGGCATGCCACGAGGTCATTTATAGGGTGTGTAAATATCACCCCCAGAAAAATGACCAATGGCCTCCTGGGTTGAAGAGTTTGTTTCATCCCTTTGATCCAAGTTAGTATTCTGTAACTGGAGAGTCCCCTTTGATCCCAGAGGAGAGGCTAAATCATCTCTGTGTCGAGTGGTAGGCCTTCACGGGGATCCGTTTAGCGTTCTTTATGCAAGTGAAACAATGAAATGAGTCGTCTGACCCATGTAAACTCAGGTATTGTAATTTGTGATATTATCTGACCAATTGAAATTGTGAGGGGATTGGGCAAAGGATGAACTCGAGTGTGTTGAGAGCGTCAAAGTAAGAGTGTGAGAGTGTGACAGCGGCGTGTTCCCCTGCTTTTTCTTGAATAGATTCTGACCTCTCCCAATAGCCTACATGGCACGGCTTTGATTCTGTAATGTTTGGCGATGTCCAGTAGATGTCACCCACATGCAAATGAAAACATCTCTTTCGTATGAGGGTGCTGCAGGGTTCAGGGCCAGGGTTGAACGTGTCTTTAAAGAAATAACTGGGCCGTACACCTGGGTGGAGTTCTTACCATAGTTTAATACCCTTTGTAATTGGTTGTGTATATGCGTGAATAAAGCAGCGGTTTGCGACAAGCAGTCTGCACGTCCACTCTTACATCATATTAGGTAACAGGAAGTGCTGTTAAACAGGAGGAAGTTTTACTTTTAGGGAACAAATAATAGGGTAAAATGAACTAGCCTATTTTGTATTACAATCACAGCTATTGTAGGCCTATAGGCCTATTGAGGTAGAAATTTTAGATTGGATACAAAAAGTATTTAGAATGGATACAAAAGTATTTAGAAATGTTGATTTTATAGATCCATAAGGTTTAATATCCGATGGTTTAATGTTTATGTTTTCAATGAAACTACCAAAGAAGTGCAAGTGAAAAGTCATTTAAATGGCAATATTTGGTTCAACAACATGGAATCGTATTATTTATCTTTCGTACTGGTTATCTTTTCATATTACTGTGATGCGTTATGATGGGACACATCGTTCATAAGGTAGCCTATGGATTATTGGGAAGAAAACGTCTTTGGTCATTTTTAGAGAGCAGATGTTTGACTCAGTCACCGTGGACATTTAACTGTTACTTTTGGAGTCAAAATAGCAACAAATTTGAGCTTTTAGTCTAAGTCTACATGCTGATGTGTGCGTGCGTGTGTTCGTGCGCGCGCGCACACGTGTGTTTGAGAGAGAGAGAGAGAGAGAGAGAGAGAGAGTTAGTGTAGATTTATGTGTGAGCTGAGTGATGGATTGCAGATTGAAAGAATGTCTGTTACCGAATGAATGAGAAGTGACCATTCAGTTTTCAAAATATTATAGGTTATTAGGCAAGAAGGACCGTTATTCTTTCTATTTACCTCAGGGGTGCATGTGGTATTGAAAGGTAACCTGTTCTATGCAAAGCACTAGGAACTCCTACACTTCTAAACTATTATTCAATAAGGACAACGTCTCAAATTGTGTATGCTATAAATTCATGCGTAATCAAAATGTTATCATAAAATCTCTGAGCACAGCGGGCATTTGACAGCTTTGAAAGGACGCTATGGGTGGTGATGAGTATTTGAGGTGCGTTTCTAGGGGGAGGGGCCACCCTTTCTTCCCTGTCCTGATAGATAAGTATTAGACCCCCTTGAAAAAGTGATCACATTCTATACACAACCCATAGCCTACCTTTGCCTTGTTTGGTGAAGAAGGGAATTCAAGATGCAGTCCCTAATTTCATCTTTTTTCATGGCATTCTTTTTTGAAATGAGCTATGGTGGAGGTAAGTTTATTGCATATATTTATATCAACATCTCACAGATGTGTCTGTATGTATTCATTAACATTTATGCTATAGTTATCAAGGAATATGACATTTCAAAGCAGATTCGTTTGTGGCTACTTATGAGCAGTGTCAATAGTTTGCCATCTTCACATTAGTATTTTAATTAATTGAACCATTCTCTATTGTTCTATGATTACAGTCAAATTGAAACCTGTTAGCTGATTAAAGGCTACTTTCTGAAGTGTTTTGTAGACATTCAGTTGTATATTTCATAATGTGCATATATTGCATATATTTCATAAATGCGCACAAAAACTAAAGAAAATGCTTTTATACTTTTGAAATACATGTCTTTATCAAAAGTAGGCTATATCTCCAAACTTGCATCGACAGAATGTCAACAGTCGATAAACGTGATATCTGACGCAGAGACTAGATAGGCTACATAGGCAGGGATATACCTACGCAGTATTTTCTTATTTTGCAGTTACGACTGGATGAAATAGCAGAATATGCCACTTCAGAGTTTAGTAACATGTATCACAATGTCTTAGGCTACATGTTATTAGACCGCTGAACATAAACCCCTTATGAAGTACCTAAAGTCCTGGTACCATCTCTATCGTGGAAAATGTTGTAACGCTCGTATTTTAGCCACCTCTAATAGTCAGAATTCACATGCATTTCTCCCAGTCCAAGACTTCAAGAATATTAGCAATGTTGATCTAATGAGACATATTCCCCACGTCACTTGTTTCCAAGGACACCTAAATGTCACAATAAACATGCTGTGTCATATCAGTCAAAGAAAGGAAAATTCGATCCCAAACATATTAAAATAATAATAGATGCTTCATCTAAGAACAATACAATATTTTATAGAACACTATACCGATTTCCCATTGCTCTTCGCTCGAATCATATAATGACTTGAATTCGTGTTCATTCATTCCCCGCTGTGCACCTGCACTCCCTCTTTTGGTGGATTTCTGTACGAGCCAATGAGACAGATTTGCGTGTTGGCAACAGCGGAGCGCAGGAACCTAGCTTACTCCATAGCGCAGCGTGATAACGGCGCCGGTGAAATGCACACTGGCAGCGGACACAAGTCACATCCATTCATTGTTGCATTTATTCAGCCATTATTGATTTGCTGCGGTACAAAAAAAACCGTTTACTCCGGTTCCCTGCGGCTGTTGTGACAAAAGCGACAAGTGAAATTACAAAAGTTTTGAAAGGAGATTTGTTCCCTTTTCTTATATATGTGTGATCTCTGTGAAACTGAGATATTTCGGTTACATAGGTAGACGCAATGAATAGGCACGCAACAGTCACTCGGCACCCCTGCAGTCACTATCCCTAAATTCATAGACAAAATACGCGCTAACTGCACTGTCACTTTCTTGCGACCACAAGGGTATATAATGTCGCAGTGGTAACAAATCTCTCCACAATATCGACTAGATTCTCATATGGCTACAAGAGCGCAAGGAGAGAAATATGGCATAATGATGACTCCCAAAACTAAACGTGTCTGGCGGGTATAGGTAGCCATTCTCTTCTAGCTATATAACGTACACGATCAATGTATATAGCCAGACTTGTTTTGTCTGCTGGCCCCAGTTTAGCATATTGTATAATGTATATTTTTGTTTAAACACGTGCAGGAGCGCGAACGCCTTGATCCCTCTGAATTGAGCTGAGGGAGAGCTCTACCTCACAGAGACCGTCTATAATTATTTTCTGAACTAGACGAAGTGCAGATAAGAATGTTTATTTTCTTATCTTTGTCCTTTGCTTTTCTTTGTCGGTTTCCTACTTCTTGGTCATTCAAATGGTTCCTCGTGGGATTTCGCTCTGTACTATTGAGACCCATTGTTCAGTGTTACTTTGCTCGCGGTGCAGCTAGAGATCAAAGTGAAACAGCTTAAGCAGACAGTGAATAACTGAATAATGTCACGGAGTGAATAGGGAACAAATTTGATAAATTTCCAACTGGCTCATTCCCATTGCATTGAAATGCTATTTTTCTAACAATATACTTCTAACAGAAATGCCATCAGTGTTGGGTAAGAGATAAGTCTCAATATTTCATTTGAATCAGTTGGTTGGTTGGTTGGTTGGTTGGGTAGCGTATTAGGACATCTCATATGTGAGGATGCATTCAGATGTGATAGCAAATCTAGAAACTTCTTAAGGTATGTGACCAAAGAGGCTGAAAAACGGTTGAGGATGGATAAGGCCAAGGATGAACTTTTGTAAACGCCTTCACACACCCATATATCCCCATCTTGTTGAGGACATAGCATAACGGATTTCACATACCGCACATGGTAGGAGTGGCTCCACTGGGCTCTCTGTTTGTCTGTCTGCCTGTCTATTGTGAAAAGAATGGCAGGTCAGGTATAGGTTTTGTGCAGATTATATAGCTTCACAGAGGGAAAACACAGTAAGTTTAAGTGTAAACACTTGTTTCATGTCATTCTTGTCCCTCCATAGTCATATTTAACAACAAGCAAAATTATTGAACTACGCTGTTCACTTTTGCACTACCACCATTGCACACACGCTACCATAGCACCGTATATATATATACATATATATATATATATATATATATATATATATATATATATATATATATATATATATATATATATATAAAATTCATAGGACTTACCTATGCCATGACACCAGAGGAAATTCTAAGCTTGTGTCTGCTACTAAAATGTGTGTGTGTGTATGTGTGAGGGGGGTGCTCTACCCCTCTTTTTCAATGGCATATGTTTTTCATAAATAGTCTTTTTCTGAGATAGGAACGTTGGTGCAAAAAAAAATGAAATTTGGAACTTTGTGAAATATTATCACGCGCAAACATACGACCCCTAGAGTAGAAGAGGGTTGAGCTGTGTATACATTGAGATAACGCAGTAAGATAAAGTCACTGCCCACAACTTGTGTGTCTTGCGTGAGATGCTAAAACAATGGGATGAATTCCTGTGTATTTGGGCACTTTGTATGGCCGGGGATAACAGTTGACTTTTGGGCAAAGTGGAAACAATTCCTTGTTTGCAAAAGGGGAAACAAAATAAATATTGATTACATATTTGAAAAATATGATTGAAATCTAAAAAAAATAATAACAAAAGTGGTTAAACTTCCAGCGGAAATAAGTCAAGAGTCCTTCCTATGTCCCGGAAATGTGTTTCCCCAAATTCAATTGTTTTAATTGTTTTTCTTTGACAAGTATTGAGTATGATTATTGTCATTCAGTCATTGTAACTAGATAAACCCTCTGATAGTTGTGGGAGAGTAATTTTAGGAACGTTTGGGTGGGTGTGTTCTTCATATCTGTTCTATGTTGCATTTTTGGCTTCATGTTGTTCTAAACCCAATTGAACAAGTCATCAATATCATCAATGACTTGTCAACAAAAAAATGTCAGATTTTGAATAGCTGTCAAATTCTCATATGAAATCTCATTTTTGAGCCACGTGCAAATGAAAAGATGATTAATTAGAACTATCAGATAACCCATTGTAAATTTGTTTTAGGAACTTTTCAATGGATGTGTTCTTCACTGTTATTGTTCTTCATGCTGCAATTTTGGCTTGGAGCCTCATGTTGTTCCAAACCCAATTGGATACGTCATCAGTGTCGTCAGTGACTTACATTCTTTAAAGAGGATTTTGGGAAAGCATTCTGTTAAACTTCAATAGCTGTCAAATTCTCATATCATTTTAAGCTGTCAATGAAAAGATGATTAATGAGACAGCATGACCAAGATCCTGGAATTCAACAGCTCTGATTGTCAATGATAGATTGAGATTGTATTGAATCCCCTACTGTATATTAATAGACTTGTGTTTTTCTCTCTCTCAAGATTGGTGCTACCAAAGTCAATCACCTTGTGAGACGCATTGTAAGGGTGAGTTCAGCTGTCCTAGTTTGTATTTAGAAATAGGACTTTTGCAAGTTATTAGAAATTGAACACAAACACAAATCCAACTAGATGTACCGCAGAGCGGTACAAAATATGACCGCCGCCCAGTCCAGCACATTTTTTCCACAAAAAGAAATCACGCTGAAAGGTCTATATGATTCTAACTGTCTCACTAAATTGCATTATCCACACTCAATTCTCACTGGTATCTGCTAGACAACAAGTACCAAAACATAGATTTCACATGTAAAATTCATTTTATACAACCCGACCTCCATCTTGCCTGTTCATAATTCTAAGAAATTCTTGATTTTTTGTGTTATGTTTATGTTATGTGTGTGGGTGTGTGTGTGTGTGTGTGTGTGGGTGTGTGTGTGTGTGTGTGTGTGAGTGTGTGTGTGTGTATGTGTATGTGTGTGTGTGTGTGTGTGTGTGTGTGTGTGTGCGTGCTTGTGTGTGTGCCTGCGTATGTGCCTGTGCATGCAAGCGTACATATGTCTACTGTGTGAGTATGTGTCATACGTATGATTACTGTAAATGTATGTGTGTGTGTGTGTGTGTATCTGTTTGTGCACATGTGTGCACATGAAATGGGTTAACATGATCCCTGGAGGCAAACATACGGAAAAAAATGGTCATCCTAGGCCCTACAGTTCTCAAGATATTCACAGAGAACTGTGTCTGCCCTACCCTCCTTTCGGGGGGTCCAGTCCAGCAGGGGGGCTACAGATCAAAACGAAAAATGACGGTTCCATGCTATCCATGTGGGGGTACATGCCCACCAAGTTTTGTGTACCCCGGTCTTTCAGTGTCCCGGGAATCCTTGTTGGTGTACGTCACTAAATGTACACATAAATTATTTTATTGTAAGGCCCTCCATGAACGAAAGTACACAAAACTTGGCATGCATTCGGAGGGTGTCATAATGATCCTACACTTTTAATTTCGTGCAGTTTTGACCTTGTCGGCCAGAGATATTGTGATGAAAACACCTAATTTTTTGTTTTTTAATTTTTAACTAGGTGGCGCTATACATGAAATAAGTGGTAATGGGATGGGTTGACATGCCCCCTTAAGACCAACATACATAAAAAAGGTGGACCTCCTAAGCCCTACGGTTCTCGAGATATTCACAGAAAACTGTCTCTGGCCACCTACAGGCCAGTTGGTGTATAGTAACATAAATTAATTTATTGTGTGGCCCCCCATGAACGGAATTCCACAAAACTTGGCGTGCATACAGAGGGTGTCATAATGATCCTACACTTCCAATTTCGTGCAGTTTTGACTATGTTAGGTCACAGATACCTTCAATTACAACACCTCATTTTTACTTTTTTGTGTTTAACTAGGTGGTGCTATACATGAAATGAGTGGTTATGGAATGGGTTGACATGGCCCCTTGAGATCAACATACAAAAAAAAATGGTCCTCCTAAACCCTACGGTTTTCGAGATATTCACAGAAAACTGTGTCTGCCCTACCCTCCTTTCGGGGGGTCCAGTCCAGCGGGGGGGCTACAGATCAAAACGAAAAACGATGGTTCCATGCTATCCATGTGGGGTTACATGCCCACCAAGTTTCGTGTACCCCGGTCTTTCAGTGTCCCGGGAATCATTGACGGAAATTTGGGCATGCGAAAAAGAAAAAAAAAAAATCTGACTAAACCTATATGACCGCCGCTTCGCTGCGCGGCGGTCATAATTACCTACTCTGTATGCTCCCACCTGTTTAGTCCAACTAACCCTAGGCTATATTTGTTACTCCTGAAGGACCCCTTGAGTGGCATGAGGTCAATCCAGAGTGTGGACGCCAGAGGCAGTCTCCCATTAACATTGTGACCAAGAAGACCCTGCCTGATGAACGCCTCACGCCCTTCGAGTTCAAGGGCTACGAGCACGCCTTCAAACCCACCCTCAAAAACAATGGCCACTCTGGTGAGCACTGTTTTCTTTGCTTTATCCTGGGATAACTCTCTGGAATTCTCCTGTCACCCTATCTCTGTATGCATAAGGTGTGCACGAGGTGTGTCCCTTTGTTGTCACTGGAAAATATATGATCTTCGCAACCTATGTAGCCTACATCCTAGCCTAATGGAAAGACAAACTTGAACTTACTGTAGCACTACTGCCAGGGGTGACCTTGAGGATGGGAATGTCCTGCTAGATAATGCGGTGACATCACATCCTGCTGGGCAGCTCAAGGTCAAGCTCTAGACATCACTCAAGACTTTCACCTTCAATTCAAAGTTCTATCTTTAAAATCATTAGAAGTCCATCTGAAAAACATCTGAGGTCATCATAATATCACCATGACACCATGGGTTTGATTGTGTTTACACCTGCAGTGAAGGTGGAGATCAAGCATGAGGCAAATGTGCGTGGAGGAGACTTGGATGGGGTCTACAAGGCTGTCCAGTTCCATCTGCACTGGGGCAAGAATGGCGGGCCGGGGTCAGAGCACACAGTGGATGGGGAGCAGTACCCTATGGAGGTGAGTTAAAGCAGGGCCGTAGTCACCATAGACATTGAGGGGGACGTGTCCCCCCCAATATTCAAATATGACCAAAATGTCCCCCCCAATATACGGACATAGAAAAATAAATAAAGAAAAAAGGAAAACCAGGAAACCAACAACCACCACTATCTGAAATGTAATCAAACATAAATAACGCACAAATTAGTGACCTAGTGATGGTTCCAGAGTAGCCTACACCCCTGAGTGGTTTGACCTGGTGGTTTTTTCTGTTTTTCTAGGGTGACCTGATTGTGTCCTCTTTTTAGTTTGTGAAAAAGAGGACATAAGAGAAAACACTGCCTTAAAAGGCTATTTTGAACTTATTTGTGAACGACAGAGAAAAACCCAATGCAATTTCGCTGTAAACACGTTTGAGGCTCTAGAATAACAAAATTCTGGACGATTTGTAAGGTCTCAAAGAGGACATGTCCTGGAAAAAGAGCACATCTGGTCACCCTAGTTTTTCGTTAGTGGCGTGCGCTCAAAAGCTTCCATTTGCTGCACCCTACCAAAGATCCTTGATTACTGTACTAGCTCCGCTTTAACCCTCTCTGACCCTACTGCGGTGAGGTAGGGCTGGCAACAATATCGCAAAAGCTCACAATTCTCACAAAACTTGTTAGAAAGGTGTAGCACAGGCTAAGGAAATCCCATACATTTTTGGAGCCGATCAGACTCAATGGGAACTTTGAAACATTTTCCATATTGTAACCTATTCTCGCAATGATAGCGAAAGTGAAAAGTTTCATTTTAAATGATGAATTTGTGCAAGCCTGTGTCATTCATTTCTTTCACATGCCTTACAACATAAATAATGCATTCATATGCTAGTACTAATGCCAGGAATGACCCTGTTTATAGGCCTCTTAGAAATGGTTGTTGCATCTTGCATATTATTTAGATGCGCACTCAATTGCGCATCCATGCAGGCAAAACGTAGGAATCAAATGTGGTGACGGCACACAAGTTGGAAAAAACGTCGTAACAACTTGTTCGTGATTTTTAATAATATTTTTTGCATGGCCCTCAGACCCCACCACAGATTTGGTCCCCCCCAATGTTGACATCATGACTACGGCCTTGAGTTAAAGCCAAGTCGAGGCACACTACAGTACGTGCTTGGATATGTTTTAAATAAGATGTCAAATCTCACAACGGTAATGGATGGTATGAAAGTCCCGTTAAATTGTAGATAGGAGAGGCATGGAGTCCTCCAAAGTGCTTACACTCATCCAATCGTCCCATATTTGTCTACTTTGACTGCAATGATACTATGGTATATAGTCGGCGCAGTTGTGCTGGATTTGTGTCTAATGATTCTCCTTCCTGTTTGTATCTGTAGCTGCATATTGTTCACATGAAGGAAAAATACAGCTCTCTTGGCGATGCCCTGAAGGACCCCAGTGGTGTAGCAGTTCTTGGGTTCTTCTACGAGGTCAGTCTGCAAAACGAATATAAATATATGATACAGTACTTTTGCGTTATAAGATATAGCTAATGGATTTAGGATGTTATATTAAACACATTTTTTCTTTTTCTTATGCCAGCCGTCAACAGCTGTCAATAGAAATTATGAACCTTTCATATCAACTCTGGGAAGCGTCGTTAACAAAGGTGAATATAAATGCACTTACAGTAAACTCAGCTCCTAAATGAAAAAAGTCTATCACAAGCCAGAGAAACGACATTGACATTTTCGTCTGCCTGCAGATGCCGTAGCAGAATTCCCACATTCCGTTTCCCTACATCAGCTCATCCTCAACGAGGTCAACATGACCAGCTACTACCGCTACTTGGGCTCTCTCACCACCCCGGGCTGTACAGAGGCTGTGGTCTGGACTGTGTTTGAGCATGCCATCCCCCTTGCCAAGAGCCAGGTACGGCACACTCACACCACCAGCAGAAAAAAAGTGATCACATGCAGAACAGCAGAGCACGGCCTGGGCAGGCAGGAGACCTTAGTAATGCACAATAAATTAAGCATATCTCTTAGGGCAGACAGCACACCAAGTTTCCCACCCGCACGTACACCTGCGCAAGTCCTACTGGTTAGTACGGTGTTAGTTCAGATATTTCAAAGACACACTGATTGTGTTTAAGCAATCCTGCCTGTGTGAGTCCTGACTGTATGAGAGGCGGGTCTCTTGTGTTTTTCTGCTCTCAGATTCTCACAGTCAATGGGCCCTGTAGATTTACTGATCTCATTCCCTTGGTCGTTCCACTGTCTGAGTTCAAATGAAAGGGGACAGGTGTTTTTATGTAATGGCCCCCAGACTCTGGAGCTTATTTATGGAGGTTATTTATTGGGACTGTTCCCCAGTTTCAGCTTTTAAAACTGCTCATAAAACTTATTTTTATGAAACTGCATACATCACATATTGAGTGTTTATGGGTTTCTTCTAATGTGTCCTTTTATTGCTTGTATTATGCTCACATATCATTTTATTTCATTGTTTTATTTATTTTAACATCAGTTGATTATCATTTGCAAATTATATCATATGTTTCTTTCATTATTCTTTATTATGATGTTGTTGTTATCGTTGTGTGTATTTTTAATTCTCACATAAAGTTTTATAACCTGACTGTTCAACAACACTTCTGTTTATCCCCTCACAGCTCAGTGAATTCTCCAGACTAAAGTTCGACGGTGGGAAAAGCATGGTCGACACATTCCGGCCGGTGCAGCCACTCAACGGACGGCTGGTGTACCGATCGGGCAGCGCTACCGTTCTGTCCAGCGCCGCCCTCCTGGTGGGTGCTGTGGTCATGGCCCTCCGCCTGTCTCACCCCAACTAAGGGGGGGAGGGGGGGTTGAGGTTCCAACCAGGGCGCACCGTATCCACGCATGAACACAATGAGTTCTTACCAAGTCTCCCAAACCAAGTAACCAAAACCAGTGAAGCAATCAAAAACACTACAACCCCACCACCTCCCCCCCTCTCTGAAAATTAGCACATCTCCGCGTTCCTAAGTGATTTGCGAGCCATAGGCCCCTTGCAGATTAATAACAAGTCAATTAGATGAAGCCCAAGTGGCTGTTAGATAACACCCCCCAACCCCCACCCCCACCACACCAACCGTTCAGGTGGGCACGTGCAGGAGAAGCTGCCGCTCACTTACGTCAGACCTACGGGCTTTGCATGGCTTGAATGGAAAGAGTGAAAAGCTCATCGCTATCAATAGGCGCGCTCTTAAACCCTTTCCAGTTCTGGCTCCAGGCATTTGGGAAAAGGGGGACGAGAATGCATGACCTCGCTCGTACACTGCCAAGTATGCACAAACACACAAATACACATACACTCACTCATACACACACACACACACACACACACACACAGGGAGAGACAGAGAGAGAAACAGACAGAGAGCGAGAGAGGCAGATGCACAAATACACACACAAACACATACGTACACATACATACACACACACACAGTAACACACAAAGCAAGGGAGAAACCCCACAGACACACACATGCAGAGAGAGAGAGAGAGAAGTACACACACATACACACACACACACACACACACACACACACACTAAACGGAGCCGTCAACATAGCCATTCCCGAGCTACAGCCTGGGGGGGGGGGGGGGGGGCTAAATTTGGGTCGGATCACCTCGCGGCGTGAATCACCGGGCACACAAGGGCGCAGGCTGTGCGACACATGAGGAACGCTTCCACGCCGTTCTGAGCCGAGTTGCAGAGCTGCCTCCCGTGTCACCCGCAGGACTTTCAGGAGGTGATGATGCAGAGCTGGGGGTTGTGAGTCCATCTAACACCTCTCATGCACCCCCATACACACACACACACACACACACACACACACACACACAATCTGCTGAAAATAGATCAGGCGTTCCACATGACACGTATTAACGCTTAATGTTATGAGAGGATTCCTAAAAAGGCAGGTTTCTTACTGAACAACAAATAACAAAAAGGGAGGGGAGCGTTCAGAACTGAAACGATACAAGGTTAGAGATAGTTCCATAAGCAGATGAGTGAAAAACTGGAATTTAGGCCTTCAAGTCATTTAGCATACCCTTCAGTTGAGTGCCCAAGAGTGCCCATGAACATAGCCGTGCTGAACCAATGTTGTGATAACAGTGAGATTCCGTAATAAGTGTTTCTTAGGGAGTCTTTGCATGTTTTGCCAGGTGTTCTGTCCTGTTATGAAGGAAATGGGTAGACATTTGCGACTGAAATGACCATGTTATGTTCAGAACAAACTCCACCAGGTGCTTTCTGTTTGTCCATCTTGTCCATACACTACATTTCCCCATGTTTGAGAACACATGAATTGTGTTTATGACTTGCTTAACAGGGTCTCGGATGCACTGAATGCTACTTACTGTGAATCTATACCCTATTTGAGTTTATCTTGTCAGTATAGAGGGCTTCTAATGTATTCAGGTGTGATATGATATACTGTATGTGGATATTATTATTTTGTCAAAAATGAAGATTAATGTGCGGACCAAACAAGGATCATGTACGCTATCCATTGTTAACGCACCTCGTTATTTTTTATATTGAGTCATTTGCACACCTTTATGTATTTATGTATGTCTATAATAACATGAAGAAGGACACTGTTTTGTTATTTGTATTGATGTGTGTACCCGTTGTATGACAGCCTATCATTTTTTTTAAGTCATCTTAATTGGAATCAACAGTTAAAGAAAGAGAATAGAAAAATAAAGACTTGTAGTGAGATGACTGTGTAGAAAATGGCAAATTTCTGCTCATGTAGAAGTATGACATAGAGGGATGCGTTCCAATACAATAATAAACTACTGAATTGCCTTTTTAAATGATCCTGCTGTTTTGTATTGTCTGTATGGTCTGTTTTACTTGTACAGAACAGGTTATAATGTCACAATGGATGCTAAAGCACTTGAATTTGAAAGAATGGCAAGAGGGTTACGGCCAACCAATGCACACACACAAGCATGTACACACACACACACACACACACACACACACACACACAGAAATACTCCATAAATTCCATGAATTTGTTAGCCTGGCTAACGTCAAACCCCATCTCATTGAGATGGGGTCTGGGAACTAGACATTCATTTTCTCGTATTTGAAATGTGGTTTACGAATGCCCAGAGCCGTTTATTGGGCGCTACGAATGTCTATCAAATGCGTCTGTACGTAGCTCATTACGGCTTTGGTGTGTCATCATCGTCTTGCTGCCCTCCCTCCGTACTGTGATTGGTTCCTTTGTTGAGGTGAAAACGAAGTCCATGGAATCCAGGCTGCCTAGCAGCGTGAATAAAATCACGCGCGTAAGGCAGCATGGGAAAATCCAGGCTATGAATTTGTATCAGAAATGCAGCATTCCCACAGTACAGGTCCCCCTCAATAGTCAGTTTTACCAGTGCCATATAAAGTGGCGGTGCAATGTGCAATGTGGTTCTTGGATTGCTGCACAAGGAGTCAGACAGCCGAATGGGAAATGCCAACAGATATCTCTGTCTAATCCCTTTCTAATTGACTTGCACTGGATGCTTGAGGCTGTCGCAGACCAAAGTACACTACACAACACTCAAGTTCAGAGACCCAGACTTGTACACAGTGGGGCAGACTAATAACTCAAAACAGATTGTTCACCCCCAACTCCACTTCACCTAAAGTCAATCCATCAGACTCCAGTGCTACTTCTGTCTGGGGCAGCACAAAAATAGGCAGGAAAGCAGGAACGTTGACCTGCATTTGCACATTACCTACACAACCACACACACCAGAGCATTTGAAAAAAAAGCACACACCCCTCCTCTTAAAGCAGTGACGTCAGGTAAGTGCTTGGCTACTCCTGCCCTGTGCCCTCGTTCTCCGGGAGCGCAGTGACCACGCCACCTGGGCCTGGGAGAGAGCTCGCCGTCTCTCTCCGTCCATCTCTTCACTGCCCCAGCCGTGGAGGAATCAAAAGCCTCATTGTGACAGATGTGGGGGGGGGGGGGGGGGGGGTGGCAGACAACCGATGCTGCCTAAACAAAGGGTGGGGTCCTTTAAGCTAATGAAAGGCTCTGATTCCCCTGCTGATGGAAATTCTCTGCTCCTGTGGGAGAGGTGAGCAAGGATGCAGCTCCGTGGATGACAGGTTCAGATGTGAAGGGGCACCCCCCCCCACCCACACCCCATCCAGCATCGTGGTTTGATCTGGCCACATGTCAATGGGATATGGCCGACTGGCTAAGGCCTCCAATGCCTCCTGAGGGCCCCACAGATAGGGTGGCAAGGGCCCCCGCTCTGGACAAAGGGCCCCATTCTCTAGAGGAGAAACCAGAGGCATCCTCTAGCTCCTTTGTGCCTCTACAAGACGCCCATCAGATAGGCGATGATGAGATTAAGGAAGGTGGAGAGAGGCTCCTAAGAAGAAGGCCTCCATTGCGGGGGCCTCTCCCAAAGAACTGGGGCAAACGACAAATACACACAATCACACACGCAGGGGCTCCGACAGAAAAGTAACAACATTTGGACAGAGGTCAACCCTCAAGCCAAAAAACAAACAAAGCTGTTGGTGTTGCTTGTTTGTTATGTCACTGCAGCATTGGATATTTACCACACCCACAGAAATGGGTGACCGTGCCGATTTTGTCGAGCTAGACATTTACAACCCTCAAGACATTCATATCCATCAGTCAACTCAGAGCACATAATCTTCAAACAGAGCAAAGTCAAAGGGTCACTGACACATGGCCTGTTTGTAATAGACTCCAGACATGGCTACGCTTCCATTAGATCAGCAGTGCCTGTGTAGTCAGACCAGTCCAACTGTTATTTAGGGGATAATATGTGAGGGGTTGCAATCGAGTGTTTATTTTTGAACACGAGCAGTTTAAATATCAAAGAAGCTGAGAAGTGCTAAAAATATAAACATTAAATCCAACTGTCACTCTGTGTCATGTTAAGGATCCACACAAGGCAACCCCAAAGTAAAACATTATTTATTTACAACTCAAGAGATCAAATGCGATGTTCTTGTATGTTGTATGCATTGAGAAACAGCAATGCCTAGAGGCACATGACATAACCAGCAGCCCAAGCTTTGTGACTAATCTGCAGTCGAGCTGACTGTTTAATACAGCTCTTGACAGTATCAACCACTTGAGCTTCCTCAAGCCCAGCAACTTCCGCAGACTGCTGCCAAAACAACCTATAGAACTTTAAAGAGATGTCCAAACACTATCTGTCCCTTTCCACAACATTAATGATGACCAACACAGTAGCTTCCTGGGGAAGGTGAAAGAGCACTGACTCAGGGGGAATGCAGCTCCTTGACTTATCTCTCCCTAACGGGATGAGGTCTGTTTTAACTACTAGAGAGCGTGATATACAGTATGACATGACTGTTGCCCCAAGGCCTTCTGACTAAAATGATGTGGTGATTGTGGTGTGCACAGTGGTAAGGTATACTCTGCAGAGACCCTGTTTTGATCCCTTTATCTTCTAGACTGGAACAGGAGGTACAAACACCAGGCCCGGAGTGGGTAATCGGGAGAATCGGGAGAATTCCCGTTGGGCCGCTTCACTTTTGGGCCGGTCGAGGGAAAAATATTGACATTTGCCACGTTGATCTATCTTCTCTTAAAGTTGGCTACACACGTTCACATTCTATGCCTAACACCACAGCCTCTGCATGGGTTGTTCTCCCCTCCCAAGAAGAGTTGGTTGGGTCCATATAGCCCGTCTTTTCTTAAAAGTTTTCTCATTAGGCCTGTCAAACTCGATTCCTTTTAAGGATCCGGGTTATTCTGAGTCACTCACTCAAAGTGTCTTCTCATGTTGGATGTGGATCCTCCATGATTTGAAACCAGGTTTTTGCAGTACTTGCATTTAGCCTTTAGAGTTTGCTCTCCTGGTCGAAGTGCATCCACACATTGTTCATCTTTCTGATGCTCATGTTCAGAAACTTCTTGAAATTAACCTCCAAATTGTCTTGACACCACTCTCACTTTTCTTGTCACTTCTCTTTGAGGTGTTTTTGGACTTGGGGGTTGGGGACAATAGGTGGGGTATGGGGACTACCCCCTTACCTCCCAATCAGATAAGCCTGTTACTGGGGTAAGGGGGCCGGTCAAGTACATACCGCGGCAACTTCACTCATGTAGCTTTTCGTGCAGCCACAGGGCAGAGGGTCAAACAGCCAGATATATTACAAAAGAGAAGGGGGGAAGGGCTTTATGACACTACCTGAAAACATGTTGTCAAGTAAGTCTAAAGAAACCTATTTGAATTAATTGACCTTATTGACAGAGAAGCCTATATTATAATAATAGGGTAGCCTATATTATAATAATTAATTATTTGTTGTTGTTTTGTTAACAATAGAAAAGTTTGCCTAGGTCTAATGCTACTCTGCTACAATGTTTATTACCACTACAATATAGCCTACTAATAGTAGGCTACTAGGAATCTATTCTAATAACGTATTAATAGGCTGCTAATACTAGGCAACTAATATTATTATTAATAATAGCTACTGTTAGGTAGCATAATATAATATAATATAATATAATATAATATAATATAATATAATCAAAACTTCCATCCACTCACGGGAAAGAAAGCAGTTTGAGCCAGACTGTTTATTTATTGTCTTAACTTAGTGTAGCCAAAGCAATTGACTTTCAATGTAGACATAGAAACAGGAACGTAGAAATGCCCTGCATTGAATAAATTATTATTATTATTATTATTATTATTATTACTACTACTACTAAGTATCTCATTAGGCCTATTATTATTATCACCTTGACACGAGTAGAAACTAGGCTACTCGCTCGTCTAGGCCTACAGATCCACTCATGACAACGTAGCCGGCTGATTCGACTGACTCGCACTCACAATGCACGTAACCGGCCTAGCTTATCCGACTGGCCCGGGTAGGCTAGCCTACTCAAGTAGCTCCAAGCAGAGCTTGCAATGTTTCGGACTGTCTTCGCGACCTAATTGCATTTTAAAGTAGGCTATGCCTACGTGCAGAACATTGTATGTTATTTCAGAAGTGGAAGAATGGCTTTTGTTGTGGATTTGCTTTTCACCTTGACGAGGAGTTACTCGCTCGCCTACAGATCCACTCATGACAACGTAGCCGGCTGATTCGGCTGACTCGCACTCATAACAACATAACGTAATCGGCCCGCCCGGCTGATCCGACTGACCCAGGTAGGCTAGCCTACTCAAGCAACTCCATACAGAGCTTGCAATGTTTCAGACTGTCTTCGCGACCTAACTGCATTTTAAAGTAGGCTATGCGTGCAGAACATATGTTATTTCAGAAGTGAAAGCATGGCTTTTGTTGTGGATTTTCTTTTAATCTTGACGAGGAGGCGGATCAAAGACGTGACGAGCCTTTTTTGGGGTCCGGATACATTAAATTAACAAAAAAGATAATTAAATACATCAATAGCATATAAAGTGAAACTTCTTTATCTACTTTATTATTTCACTAAGATGTAATGAAAATAAAGTGCAGAAATAATCATAGTTCGAATTACAGGAGGTACGGGGGTACTATACCCCCCAATGAAGACCCAGTACCCCCCAAAGAGACAGAAATATCAGTTTTGGGGGGGTCAGATATATTTTCTGATATTGTGAAAAAATATCATTACAGTTGGCTACAATACAAGTCAACTCCTATTTTTACTAGGAAAATTTTAATGTAAAGCGATTTCAGACACCCCTATAATGGACCATACCATTTACAACCACCGTGGCGCTAGAAGCAACGGAGATAGAGACTTCTTTTACTGTCTATGGATAGAGAACGACTTCAACTTCTCAACCAAGTGTCAACTTTGAATGACAAAACGCTAGGTAGATTCCTCCAGTAGCCTAAATTCGGTTTGCTGCTGACGTGCATGGGTAAATGTAAGTTGCTAGCAGACGTCTAGCTTGTTGAAAATGTGATATTTTACAACCTTCATGTATTAACGCAGTGGTCCCCAAACTTTTTCTTCCGAGGGCCAGCTCACTATGCCTGGCTCTAGAGGGCCAGAGACTCGGAGTATATCAACCATAAATAGCTTAGTGCTGTGAACAATAGCAGTCTACCTTAGTTGAATATTCCATTACATTTGCTAGCTGTGTTTATGTTGCCACCATGCCATATCAGTGTAAAATGTAGCTCAAATTAAATAATACTAATAAAAAGACTCAAGTTGTGAACAAGCAATATCCTACAAATAATTTAAAGTTATCAAACTATGAGAGTTTAATGAAGTGCTGGCAAACACATCTGAAATGACCACCATTCTAACTTTCACTCACCTGATGAGAACTTTGAACTCTGTATGAACATTTGAACGTGTGAATAAAAAATAGAAATAATTATCCCAGAAAGTCCCAGAAATATGACTTGAATAGAAGTTAGTTAGTTATTAACAAATAATTGATAAACTTTTAGAATACTTTGAGCACTGATGCAGTCAGCATAGGCCTCTTATTGTTTGCAGGTAGGCCTACATTTCATTCCGTTTTCGATGGCAAACGTGAAACAGCGCCAAAACAACCACCAGTGGACAAAAAGAGTATTACATGTGTACTGTTAAGACTCGCCATAGAGAATGAATGGAGAAATTATGGAGGTTATAGTTTGACGATGTCGTACTCCCGTGCGAGCCAGATGCTATATACCACGGACATGTTTTGGGGGGCCACCTAAAATGAGTTGGCGGGCCGTAGTTTGGGGACCACTGTTATAGTGGATGGAATCCACTATCTTGAAATCTCCTGGCTTCTTCTTATTATAACCTTTTTTTCTTTTTACCTTTTCAAGAATTAATGCGACTCTAACCGCTTAACGTACAGACATGTTGAAATAACCGTTCTGAAGGTCTGGAGTGGGGCAAGAGATGTATTTTTTCAGATTTTTTAAAAAGTTTATACTTTTTGAGAAATAGGGGATTAAAAATGTTAAAAAGCTAATTTTTCCCCCATAAACTTCAAAGGCTGTGATGTCATAATGGCCTAAAGGCAGCTGCGCTTGTTAAGCTCCCAGAGTAGTTCCCAGGCTGTCGCTAAGCCCCGCCCCCCATTGTTACCGTGTGAAAACTCGGACAAACAAACCAGACTTGATTAAAAATACATTGTGGACAATGGCAGCTGACAGTATATGAAAGCAGGCTTTGAGGACGTTTTGATCGATAAGAGGATTTACTTTCCTCCAGAAGCTATCAAAAGGGACTTAATTATGCTATGGAGGGGTGTATTCAAAACTTTAGAATACATACAAGGTGACAAGCAATTGTGGCGAGTAGCCGTGCAAAAAACACTGACGTTAATGCTAGCTATCGATAGCTAGCTAGTGGAAGATTGATACTAAGATATGTTAGGTTACGTTAATATTTGATGTAGTAAGAATATAGTAGTTGGTTGATGAGCATTTTCATCTTGGGATTTAACAGGGAACCTGTGCCCACGTTGTTGGCTTAGTAGCCTAGGCTACATTACATCGAGCTGTTGCAAACGCGAGAGACATCCTGTAGGCTACTGTTGATGAAAATATAGACCCCCTTTTCTAGCCTCTCGGGGTACCGGCTATCAGTATTACACGTCCCCCATGCAAAACGTTTGACCATGGTTATCCGTCAGGGTTTTTTGAGTTAATAAACTCTATAAATAACCATTAATTTGTCATTTTATGCCTGCTCCCTGTTGTTTCCTATGGAGTTGTCTCCATATGCTTTGAGCATTATATCTCCTTATTACACGGCTCTTCACAAGACAAGTAGAACGCTCCATTGGCTTGAATGGGATTTCCCAAAGTTCTACGGTAAAATATATTCATGTAATTACCGCTGCAAACATTTAATTACCCGTGTCAATGGCAACGGGTTTTGTGCTTCTGATACGTCTTCCATATCACTACGCAAGGACTGGAACTTCATTCAAAAGTGAAAGCAGACGGTTGATCAGCTGTGTTCTAAAGAATGTTTGATTCAAGTTCAGCAGCGTGTGTTGTTGCGAACTATTTGTTTCTCAGCAAATGCCACGATGAACGGTAACAAATAGGCTCCGCTGCGCGTCGTGGCCCGGTTCGCCCTGTCGGGACTTATTTTCCCAGTAATGACCGGCGTTCTATACATTATCCCTTACAGAACGGTTTGACGCATATGCTTCAAATTTGGTACAAGCAGAGACGGTTGATAAAGCGAGACTATTCATAAGAGGGTAAATTCTGGCACGTTGTGACGTGGGGTTCGAAGCTGTCACGCCCATTTAGGAGTCTAGCGGGAGGTCCAGTGTCTATGTATTCCTATGGGAGAAATTAACATTTTCACGGAATATGACCAATCCCTTAGCCCTACATTCAGCGATGTAAGTTTTGAACCCATTTTCTAGAAGCCACATGTCTCCCTAACATTCCAACATTGAAATTGTATTTTCCAACGAAACAAATAAAGACAAAAATAGCTTTGTTCGTGATCTGACACTGTCTCCTCAAAGCTCTGGTGCACAGCCACCTGTTCTCAGAGGCTCTAAACTCAGAGATGGTTGATAAACTAACCTAACATATTTTTTGCTAGAACTAGTAGACTACCACAAAGTTGCTGAACATATGTTACTTCAGGTTTGTTTGCAACAATATATAAGTTTAACCAAAGTTCTTAGCTGCTAGCTAGCTAGCGAACGTTCCCATTCACTTTCCGTTTACTCTGCTAACGTTAGCTAGCTAGCTAGCTGGGTTAACGGGGCAAAATGAAATTATTCATTCCGTGTCCGAAAGAGTGTTTCATTGGCATCACACACAAACAATGTCTGTAAAATAGTATACAAAATTATATGTATATTTTATTATTGCTTATTCAGAGAAAAGTTTATGTTTTGACACACCTATTTAGGAGTCCGGAACTAGTGCCATTTCGTTCCATTGGTGAATCGTCTTATGATTCATCTTAGTTAACTATAGAATCTTTGGTACAAGTGTTTGTATGGACTCACAGATGAAGTGAGTTGATGTTGGAGGTCAAAGGTCAAAGGTCAAGTCAATGAACACTCTGAGTGCGATATCTCAAGAATGCCTTGACATACATGCCTGAAATTCGGTATGAGTGTTTGTATGGACTCAAAGATGAAGTGAATTGATGTTGGAGGTCAAAGGTCAAATGTCAAGCTCAAAAACACCTTGAGTGTTATATCTCAAGAACGCCTTGACACACAAGGTCTTTTGGTATGAGGGTTTGTATGAACTCAAAGATTAAGTGATTTAATGGGGGTTTTTTTCAAGGAATTTCCCCACCAACATTAAGCCAGCAGCTTTCCATCCACTATTGTAATTCCTCTGGCATTACATTCTAGTTTTACATTGTAGTGAGGTAAAATCAATTGTAATTTCCAAGGAGATGAACTCCAGTCCATAGCCTAGGTGTCCATTCTCATTTTATCTTGAATAAATTATTGTGCCCTTTTGAAATTAGTTTGGCACAGATCCTGTGTTGTTTTTATATTATGCACAAGAGGGTCTGATGTAGCTAAGCCTACATAACATCAGTGAAACCTGTGGAAACATAAAAAAGAGCCAAGTAGCCTAGGCTAAATAGCAGGCCTACATGCTAGTATTTGAATTTGTTTTTAATTGGTTAGTATTGTTTTTACATTCTGGTTATCGGATTCTTGTAGGTTACCGCTCTGTAGTTCTTCTGTGGTAGGCTAGTATGTTTTTTTCATAGTATGCTCCTTAATCACATTAAAGATTGCTCAGGTTTTACATATCTCTAGACAATTGTGTTGATTTGACACTCTGACTACCATAGACTATAATTGGTTTCTGTTTATACAGTAGGCCTAGAGAGGGTTGGATCTTACCTCCAGGTCTTATGAAATCTAAAAATAAACCAAATCAATATGTCATGAAATAGGCAATAGGCTTCTTGTAAGGTATTACTTTTACTAATTAGAATGGTATTTCAGTGCACTTAACTTCTAACTTTTGAGAGTTGATCAAAACAGTTCTCTTTTGGATATAACAATGAGATATTCTGTAGCCTACTGATTATCAGTTTGTCGCATGTTTAGACCTAGTATGTGTGTTGCACAACACATGTTGCACTTGGTGATCACGATGGGGATTGATATGGTAGTGGATGATAGTCATAGAAGAAGTGAAGGAGCAGTACCCCCCAATTATGGTGGGGTAATTCGCACTCTGGAAATAATGTCACGAAGTGCAATATTGTCATTCAGTGTAATGGTCCGGATTTCAAAATAACATACAAAATGACATTTTAATTACCTTGGCACATTTTTATGAGTGTTGGGATTGATATACTAAAAGGACATTGAGTTATTGTTATGTTTTGATATTGAAATCATTAGGGGACTTTTGTCCCAAATAGTCAGTTCATTAGTGGTCATTCAGTGTAATGACATCAAAAGCCACAGATTGTCATGTGACAATCAGTGACATCATCAAAGGACCCCTGGAGACCCCTGAGGTGACACAGTAAGGTGAGTTTAGCTCTCTTATATATTTGATATTTTCACCTTTTCATGTTGTGGTAACTTGATATACAAATCCACATGTCATTCAGTGTAATTCCGGGAAACACTTTTATTGTTAGATATTCATCTAAACAAGTGTATTTAGTAAATAACTGTTATAAACTTTGTAGATCAAGGTCATTGTTTGATATAGGTGGCTAACTGTTTGCCTGTAAAATATGATTAATTATTAAAATGTCATTCAGTGTAATGGCTATGTCATTCAGTGTAATGGCTATGTCATTCAGTGTAAAGCAGTGGCATTAATATAATGAGTAATAATAATGTAGTGAGACAGTAATAATAATGTAGTAATACAGTAATTATAATGTAGTAATGCATTAATAATCATATTTGTAATAAAATATATGATTATCATTATTATTGCTATTATTATTATAATGCACATTTTATGATTAAGTTAATGTAACATATTACCCTAATAGTATCTGTAATTTACATTTTAATAAACAATGTGTTTAAAATGATTAATAATGAAATGTTTTTAAACTTTAAAATCACTTTTTATTGATTTTTCTAGATGCCTTCCAAGCATGTGAAGAAGGGAGGCGACATACAGAAGCCAGAGGACCTCTACATTTGCTCAGCGAGAGACTCTGGCAACGAGTAATGATGCACGTAACTTTTGCCCCTTGCATCGCGGGGGACCAATCACATCTGTGTATCTGATATGTATATATATTATATGTTTATTATATTATTATTATTATTATTATATATTATATTATATGTTTATACTTATACTTATGTTTACCATTTCTGCTGTAAGTGCATGTTGTGTGTGATATCTGTATGCTACTGAGACCCTTGAATTTCCCCTTGGGGATCAATAAAGTATCTATCTATCTATCTATCTATCTCTATCTATATAGATGGGCCAGAGGCGAGCTAAACAGATGACAGACATAGTGTTATCCAATTGCAGTCGAAGTCCGGAATCAGTCAGTTAACATTGATCGTATAGTGTTATCCAATTGCGTGCAGTGAGATTTTCAAATGCGTGCTTGGTGCCGCCCCTCGAGTTGGGCCATTAAGTTATTCGTGGCCAGACCCTTAATCTTGCAGATTGGGTCTGGTCCTCCAGGCTAGCAAGTAGTTGCAGGGGAGGTAGAAGTCAACTGCATGCACCAGAGTGCAGATGGTAAAAACGCATTTGTCTGGCCAGACATAGCAGACAAAGTGTTCAAATTTCAGAGAGGACATCAAGGCTGTTGTGTCTGAGCCAGAGTCCCTTACAACGAGGCAGTCCAAGCTTAACCATGGAGACTGGGAGAAGTTTTTTGGAATAATTAAAGAATGTTTTTTGATGTTCATCTCATTTTAAATGTTCCTTTATTTGTTAAGTTTTAAATGTTCAATAAAAAATGATTATTCTTTGACAATATCTTCTGCTGCATCATTTACTCAGGATTGTGTCTAGTTTAGTCTAATGATAACAATACAACAATAGTTGTGCTAATAGTGGCATAATGCAAATTCAAAATATGAAATTAAACTAAATAATATTGTTTTTTTTAACAGAATTCACTTTGGTGCAAAAATGTATTCCTGACAAATGGGTAAAACCTGGTGGTGGAAATAATATTTGCCGAATGTAAAGGTTTCAAATTACAATTAATTAGTATTTTGGAATGGCAATGCAGTCCTTATATATAGTGCTTTAATAAATCAAACACCTTCTCTAAATCTTTTTATGCCTGCCAAGATTTTTTTGTATTTTAAAATGTATTACACTGAATGACGTTTTAGGGGTTGTTTTCTAGAAATCAGAGTAAAAATGTATGTTTTCTACTTTTTTTTGTTCAGAAAATATTTGAATTACATAATATACACTATAATGTCCAGAAAGAACAAAAAGTTCTGAGTTCTTGAATACTTTTATTTTTTTTGAGGCTTGAAAACCCAGTTTTGTCTTTGACCCAGTTACTTGCTCGTCTAAAGATGTCATGAGTGGTCATGACAACGTAGCCGGCTGATTTGGCTGACTCGCACTAACAACATAACGTAACCGGCCCGCCCAGCTGATCCGACTGACCCAGGTAGGCTAGCCTATCAAGCAGCTCCATACAGAGCTTGCAATGTTTCGGACTGTCTTTGCGACCTAATTGCATTTTAAAGTAGGCTATGCGTGCAGAACATATGTTATTTCAGAAGTGAAAGCATGGCTTTTGTTGTGGATTTGCTTTTCACCTTGACAAGAGTTAGCCTACTCGCTAGTCTACAGATCCACTCATGACAAACGACACAAAGTAGCCGGCTGATTCGGCTGACTCGCCGGATTAGTTGTATTAGATTCAGATTGGATTGAATTGTAGTAGGACTCAACTGATCCGAGTTAATGATACTAGAGACTCGCGACTCATGGGTTAATTTAAAGACACGGGTGAAAGATCCGAGTGAGTCGCGACTCAAACACCTTTAGATACTATAGCCGGGCCGGCCCTACCGTGGTGATAAGCGGCAGGGAGGATGGATGGTACAAAGAGGCCATGAGGGACTGAAAAGGCCAGGTAAAAAAGACGTAAGAGGTAAAAAATGCTGCCAAATGTGCCAAGCTTCCAGATACAGCTTCCGGACAGACATAAGTGGCAACTGGTAAAGAGAGATAGCCATGATTATTAGCGGCGTAATTATTGGGCTAATACTGGACGTTGTAGCGTTGTCAACCTATTCGCAAGCAACATATTAAATTAATTAAAATATTTTTTTTGTATCATCCAATATGGCGATTTGTATACTTTGCAAATATTATGCAAATATGGATAACAAATCTCAAGCTTGATCTGTGTATGCAGTAGCCTAGGCCTAAAAACAAAAGTAGCCTCTGAGCAGCAGATCAGCCAGTCCCCCGCTGAAAATGATGAGCCCGAAATTAGCTATAACTAGAAAAGTAGAAAGGATAATAGAGTTAACCATATGAATTAAAGTTATTTAATATAAGAAAGAACAGTATATGACGGCAGTAGGCTACATGATCAACCTATATATATGCCTTGTTTGCTCAGAAGTGGGTGTAGTAAAGGAGTAAATCACTAAACAACATGATAGCTGTCCCATGCAGAAAAAACATGTAAACAATAGTTCAATATGCCTCTTAGTGGAATTGTGGGATACATTTAATGCTTTATTTCTTCCTTCCTTTTTTTGTTAACTTATCAATCTATCCTTGTGGAATAGTGGAATATTGGTACTAATAAAAACTACAGGATAGTAAGAGCAGAACTGTTGTTTTATTTATCCAATTTCCACCACCACTAAAAAAGTGGGCCGGTCTTGGACCTGAAACTCCCGGGCTGAAAAGTGGCCCCACTCCGGCCCTGACAAACACTATCCCCACGTTTGGGTATGAATGCTTAAGTGACTTGTTTTGAAGACTCTCACCCCACACTTGAGTGCTGGAGTGTTTTCCTCTTTCTTCCCAGACCAATGGCTACCTACAGTATACTATCTGCAATATATTGAATACATACACATACTCAACTCTATGACAAAAAAAAACAGGAAACTGTTGGGCTATCAATAAAGTGATTTTGTGGGCTTACATTGATCCAACAGATTTCTCAGTCTCAACGTTTAGCGTTTGCCCTGAAATCTCGTAATGTAATGTAAAATCTCAAAGTGCAAAAAAAGACAAACAGAGACACTTTATCTGTGCTTACAACGTTACACAAATTCAGATAAATTGTCATAGCTTGTGCTGTTTATTGTAATGTACTTGTTTTCCATATGAGACAATCATTTTTTTCATATCAAAATTTTTTTAAATTCAGTTTGTTGATGCTCGGCCAAACCTCTGGGTGAACCTCCCTAATCCCTTTTAAGAATGACCATTTTCAGGTAAAGTGATCTGGATTAGCAGCAGAGTGTGTTGATGTTCTTTGCGCTGGGTATAGACTAATCTGAGGTCAGCAGTTTAAACAGAGGTAGAGCACAGCAGCAATGAAACTGCATTCCTCCAAGAGCTGGTTTAGATTTCTGGACAAGGTTCAAGCTGGGGGTGTGGGTCACTCTCATTTACCGATCATATATTTTCTCCTGTGACATAACAGTACTGAAAGCGAGAGGATAAGGAGAGAGAGAGAGAGAGAGAGAGAAGCCAGGAAAAGAGGGAAAGTCAATGAAGTCTTGTTTTGAGAGTAAAGAACATGTCATTATAATCACATTCTAACATTTCTGATTGCTTCGTGGAACTTTGCAATTTGTGGCCTTTTGTCACTAAACACGGCTGACGCTATATCAGACTATTTCAGACATTAGGTTGCACATGTGTGTACTACTCAGGCGTTGCCTAACCTTTGCTACGGCGGTGACGTCATCTTAACCAGCAGAAGAGAATGTGCTCTTATGAAAGTGGAATCTTACAGCTTATAAATAAACAGCATAGACGGATTGAGAGTTAGCACGCTGGACGTAAATAAAATATCTTGGCATGTCGGCACAGTGCCTCCCGGCAAGGCTCCATTGACCTCGTAATGTCTGAGACACTGAGGTGAATCAACAGGAAGGGAATAGTGGCAAGAGTGAGAGATGGACTCTCTCTCCCAGAGACAAAGGTATCTCGAGTACCCGGAAAATGCCAGAGAGAGGTGGAGCAAGGAGGATGGATGGGGGGGGGGGCAAAAAAAACAATCAGTTTAGGGTCTTTCTATTTTGGACAGCATTGTTATTGGTTTGGAGAGACTGTGAGAGAAGACCTGGGACAGCAAGGCGTGTTGAGAGAGGCCTTGTGCATGTTTTAAGGAGGTGAAAGTTCACAATTTATTCATCACCTTTCTCCTTCCTCTCCTAAGTCCTTTGTATACTTTAGAGAGAAAAGTAAACTTTACAATATCTCTAGAGGCTATTTCTAGAGAGAATGTACAATGGCTTTTTAGTTAGGTGTTGTTGTCAAGACTGATATGTCACAGCTCTTGTCCCTCCTTGCCAAGACACTGGTTTGCTGGCTGACAATCAATAATCCCATTAGTGGAAAACAGCATGGAGACTTAAACAACCATAGAATTAGAGACAATAGTATGGACATTGTTTTTTTTGTTAAATCTTTTTATTTCAAAGGACATTCAAACATGCAAACATATATTTTTTTATCTTTTGTACGTGTAGCTTACAAGTCCTTTTCGAAGATTTTTTCCCGCATACCTCCAACCACCCCCCCCCCCCCCCCCACAGGGATGCTCCTATACATATGACAAATTAGAAATCATACTACTAATAATACTAAATATAAAAAAAGAATTATGTAGAACAGAAAATATATTCATATATCTATACATACACACACACTTATGTGTGTTATTGTTATTGATAACAATACTACCATCAGTGTGAAACCCACAACTGGTGGGACCAACGATATGAATCGATGATGTTCAATATCCAGGGATCCAAAACTCTTAATTTAACTTTGTTTGTTTATTAGTATCCATTGTGATACATATCAACAACTAAGATCTGCACAGGGAGCAATCACCTTACGTCTATTTCTCTCCTTTAGATTTTAAGGGAACAATTCAATTCCCATGGTGACCAACGGTGACTGTTGTCTGGGATATTGCAGTCAGTGTTCTGTGTCCTTTGGCTCACCCACCTGTGGCGAGACAGGCCTACGTCACAGAGCTGCGATGGCGCTGGGGTGGCGCGTGGACTCAATGGGAACACCAGGCGGAAGGAAGAGTTCTTCCTTTATTTTCCAATCCTCAAGCTCTTTTCTCATGACTCATAAGGCCTTGACGCCACACTGACAAGAATTGAGTGCTGCCAATACATCATAAAATGTCAAAAACAGCCAACCCAGGATGTCACCCCACACACCCACCTTGCCCACCACCCCCCACCCCACCACCCCACCACCAACACACCAACTCCAATGATGGTCAAAAACAGCCAAACATCCAACCCAGGATGTCATCCCACACCTTGCAACCCCCCCAAACACACACATTTTCTCTCTCTCTCTCTCTCTCTCTCTCTTACACACACACAAACATACACACACACACACACACACACCCCTAACCTTTGGTCCAATGGTGACCAAAGACTAGTGGGGAGTGTGTGTGTGTGTGTGTGTGTATGCGTGTGTGTGTGTTTGTGTGTCTGTGAGAGAGAGAGAGAGAGAGAGAGAGAGAAAATGGGGGGGCAGTCTGCCACATGACTTCTGTTGTTATTCCAAACACAAACGCAAGCACGATGGGAAAGTAAACAGGCACGACATATTTTGGTTCCAATTCTCGAAACATTATATGACGGCACTGGAGAAAAATGAGAGCTTGTTCCTCTTCAACGGTAATATTTACAAATCTAAAGGAAGCACTTATTGGCAGCTACTGTACCAGCAGGGCCTCAAGAATATTGGCTTGAGACTGGAAAGACAACTAGTTGAGCAAATGAGTCGAATAGCCATCACTTCCTTTCTCTGCTACCCCTGAGTTTATGCATCACAAAAGAACAAATGGTCTTGTAGATAATTATGATTATGTTCAAATTGGAAACTGATGATAACTGGTCAATCTTTTTGAGCAATTATCAGTCTGAAAATATCAAGCAAAACGTAATACAAATCATTCCTCAAAACAATATTTTATTATTTATAATATTTAATTCAGATTCACTGTTTAGTAAACGTGTAAACATGTATAACTCAGAAATACATGAATGCTTTATACTAGACTTTTTGGTAACACTTTATAATAAGGTGCCATAATAAATAGCAAACTAGTCATTACCTAACCCTTTGTTAATATTTGTAAATTGTTACTAAAATATCTATTTGGCACAAGTTAATAGTTACACCGTAGTTACTGGTGTAAGAAATGCAATGAAATTGTGTTGTGTTTGTGTTTGTAAAGATGTAAAGTGCATATTGGACATTGGGGAGGGGTTATTGAGGGATTGGGGAGGTGGGTTGTGGCTTAGGCTGTGTAGAGATTGTGTGTGAGTGTTGGGGGTGGTGGGTGTTTGGATTGTGGGGGCAATAAAGACAGAAAACTATTAACTTGTGCCAAATAGATATTTTAGTAACAATTTACAAATATTAACAAAGGGTTAGGTAATGACTAGTTTGCTATTTACTGTGGCACCTTATTATAAAGTGTTACCGACTTTTTTTGCCACTGATTTTTTCCCAGTAAATTGCTCTAGCTTTTGGTGGCCCTTTAAAAAGTGACCTTGACACAGAAACAAAATGCTGAAAACTGGATGGCACAATGCCATCTGCATACAAACAGAAATGCGATATGCACCACTGAGAATGACACTTTCGTTAGTATCGGTGAGAAGCTATCGAAAGGAACAAGCTGTGCAGGTCAGATATAGCGCCTCTTTGCTGATGCAGAGGCACAGATTGTGCTGACCCCAAGTGTAGTCACTGATGTGACTGTGTGCTGCCGCCCTGCACAGGACTCGCTAGTTTCCTCCTCTGAAAGGGAGGGGAATGCATAGATAGATAGATAGATAGATAGATAGATAGATAGATCTATCTATAGGGAAATTCAAGGTCTCAGTAGCATACAGACAACACACACACATTCACTAACAGCAGAAAAAGTAATTAAAAGTATATAATAGAAAAACACAATAAGCAATAAGGACAGTAGAAGATAAAGAATATACTAAATATACTAAAATACAACTAACACTTAATCAAAATCAATTCTAAAAACAGTATCCACATAGTGGTGATTAATCAATCAAGAGGCACTTGCAATGACTGAGGCAGGGACTGAGCCTGTGATTCTCTGTGCATAGTAAGGTAAGTTAAGGTGCTCTGTGTAAGTGTCACGGTGATAGTGCAATGGTGATAGTGGTCATGGTGATAGTGCATAGATAGATACTTTATTGATCCCCAGGGGAAATTCAAGTGCAAATGAGTAAGTCCAACAGTGCAACAGTGCAAGTCTATATATCTATATATCTATATACTGTAACTATTTTAAGAAAAGGTATACGTGTGGCCACAGTTCGGCTGTGGCATGGAGGGAGGGGTTATGCATATGTGCTAATGTGCTAATATAGCACGCAAACAGTGAGGCAGAAAGACAGTGGTAAAAAGTGGCTAGTGGACAGACAGTATCCAAACATTATTACAAGAGTGCAATGTCATGTAATGTGTGTAAAAGTGTTGATGTCTCTGGTTGTGGTCACAGCATACTAACTGGAATATGACGTATTTCATCTATCAGGGACTATAGTTTATGTAAAAGTATCAGTATCAGTAAAGAAATCATTGAAAGCATCAACATAAAGATTAGATATACAGTAGATTATGAACAATACATTGTTTGTAATATCATCTGATTAGCAATAGTTATATAGATGTTACTTTGGATGATCATATTTATAGCATTTAATCATTATATCATATCATAAATAATATATTATTATATAATTTATTATAAGACTAATGCGTATACTGTAAAAACTGCCCTAAAAACTATTACCTGTGTCTTTATAAAAGTACAAAATAAAAGCCTTGATTTAGATAAAATATTTACATAAAGTAGTAGCATGACCACATAGCCACAACACAAGTATCCATCCAGCATTGAGTTTCCATCCAGCATTTTCTTGAAAATTCTGACCATTCACAGTTAAAAATCCTGACAATTCACATTTCTGTCAACAAAACCCCTTAACACCAACAGACAGATCTAAGATGACTAATCCCTCACCCTGTTAATCATGGGGGATTGATAACATCAAAGCTTATTCTCCTGTCTTTGCCTGCAATTCTTTCACATATATTGTGATCAAAGCATTAGATGGTAAATTCTCCACCCAACTGCTTTGCATATGTTATGGCACATTCATGTAAATGTGAGTTTCTGCACATTTCCATCTGTAGTATTATGCAAATCAAGAGAGGAGTTGTCAAGTATTTATAGGATTAAACCCATTTCCATCATTCTTAGTGGCATTAAACTTTATGCAAATTGACAGTTAATAGTGCCCTCTAGGATTATTTATTTCTTATTTGAAATTATGCAAATTCCAAGAAAATAGAATTTCCTAAAAAAAAAAAAAAAACATGAACATTTGGTTGGAAACACAGCTATTGTCAATATCTACATTGCCCATTATCAGCAACCATTCATCCAATGTTCGAAAGGCACATTCTGTTAATCGGATATCATTTTAAAAGGCTAACTGTGAAAACATTGTAGATGTCAGGAAATGCCGGATTGAATGACAAACCTACTAATGGACAAAGAACAGAAAAACAGGGGGGGAGAAATACACAGACTAATTAACAGAAAGACAGAGGACTGGACGAGACCAACAAGACAATAACGGGGAACAGGTGTGAGCAGAAACGGAGGGAAACTGACGAGACAGGAAGTGCAGACCATATAAGGGAAAAGGGGTGGAGACAGTCACATGACAGCAGACAGGTAAAGAGCACATGGGGAACAGGCAAAAGCAAACACAGGACAATACACAAAATGGCCACCAGGGTGGCACAAAGTCCAGGCCAGATCCTGACCTTTTTGCAATTATAATAATTATTATAATAATTAATATATATATATTTTTTTTAAAGTATATTTTTTGGCCTTTAATGCGACAGGACAGTGGAGAGTGACAGGAGGCGAGTGGGATCCGGAGGGGACCACGGGGCAGGAATCGAGGTGCCCCAGCCAGTTGCGCCACAGCTGGGGCCTTAATTAATAATTATTTAAGCACATAATGTAATCTGAAAACTGCTGCCCTGATTAAAAAAACAATGTAACTGATCTCAGCTGGTATTATGTCTATTAAATTAATATAATATGGAGTGGACTGGAAATTTCTAAGTGACCCCAAACATTAGAAATATATATACTGCCGTTCAAAAGTTTGGGGTCACTTAAATTTCCATTCCACTCCATAATAGACATACTGTATATATGTGTGTGTGTGTGTGTGTGTGTATTTGTGTGTGTGTGTGTGCAGGACAGACAAGACACAGCAATAGCCAAGCACAAGAAGCACATGCAGAGTGAGGCCTTCAAGCAAGAGTCCTAATGGGTTATAGCAATGATGGGGCGTCTACAATGTACAATGAGTGAGTATGGTGCAAAGGAGAGTCCAGGAACTCTGTCCTTGGGCCAATGTATGCCCACTGTGAGAGCCTTGCACACAATTTGATTGTGGGGTTGCTCTGATGTCTATTTACAGGCAAGCACAAAGGCCGTCATCAAAAAGATTCTCCTCAGGCATGTGTGCTAGGAAAGCAGAGTGGAAGGACAACCAGGAACAGCAGGGATCCCATTGATGTCAGATTCCTGTACAATGCAAAAAAATGCAAGCTACTGTGTTAGACGTCATCAAGGCGTCATAGAAGGGAAGTCATAGTCAACCAAAGAAATGGGCAAGAATTCAGCATGTTTTCATGGTTGACTAAACTGATGTCCTGGCCAAGTGCAGAATAACAGTAGAACAGAACTACAAGTCACTGAAACTAGTGCAGAATAACAGTAGAACAGAACTACAAGTCACTGAAACTAGTGCAGAATAACAGTAGAACAGAACTACAAGTCACTGAAACTAGTGAACTAGATGAAGATGAAAGGAGTGAGCCTGCAATTCAACCAGGTTACCTGGTACCTCAATATTTAAAATCAATATTTAACCTTCTTGAGGTTCCATGCATTCCAAGTGTGGTCCCCAGAGATGTGAACTCCAAGGTAGAGGTCTGAACAGGACTGATTTTTCAGTCCCGCGCCCGCCCGCTCCCGCAATATTCTGTCCCGCTCCCGCATTAATGTGTCATTTTTAGTCCCGCTCCCACCCGCTAAAGCCCGCATGCAGCAGGGATAGCCTATTCAGCTTTTCTTTCTGTCTCACGAAAGGAGCACACACACCTGAGAAAGACTCCAGATGTCAGTTTCTTGGTTCTGAATGTAGGCTAAAGTAGGCCTAGTCTGGTGCCCTCTTCCTCTGTCATGCTTTCGATTTCGAGTTTTGACAATGAGCAGCAGGAACAAATTGAACCCACGTAAACGACAATATACAGTAGGCTATAGGCCTGCTATCCGTCAGTTATGCTTAAACCCCGTTTTTTATGCTGCCTAACAGAACATCCAGCTGAACTATAGTTATGAACAGTACTTTAATCATTTCCATATTTAATTTTACGCACATTTTAATTTGCGGGAGTGCAGTGAATCATCCCGCATCCCGGTTTGTCCCGCACCCGCGAACGCACCTCTCTCATCCCACCCGCTCCCGCAAAGAGCTTTCAAAAGTTGTCCCACGCCGCACTCTTTTGTCCCGCGGGTCTACTGCGGGAGTGCAGACCTCTACTCCAAGGTAACTGTAGCAGCTCACTTTGTACTAGGGTCACTAGGGTCCAGTAGATTCTTTTTTTTAAGTATATATTTTTGTTTTTATTACGACAGGACAGTGAAGAGACTTACAAGAAGCAAGTGGGAGAGAGAGATTGGGTGGGACCGGGAAATGACCCGGGTCAGACTCAAACCTGGATCCTCATGGGCACTTGGGCCCGTATGTGTGTAGCCAGTTGCGCCACAGCGCCCCTCTAGGTTGGGGCAGCCGTGGCCTACTGGTTAGCACTTCGGACTTGTAACCAGAGGGTTGCCGGTTCAAACCCCGACCAGTAGGCACGGCTGAAGTCCCCTTGAGCAAGGCACCTAACCTCTCACTGCTCCCCGAGCGCCGCTGTTGATGCAGGCAACTCACTGCGCCAGGATTAGTGTGTGTGCTTCACCTCACTGTGTGTACACTGTGTGCTGTGTGTGTTTCACTAATTCACAGATTGGAATAAATGCAGAGACCAAATTTCCCTCATGGGATCAAAAGAGTATTTATACTTATACTTTAGGTCCGATAGATTCTAAGTGGTGTGTAGTGGCTTTTCAAGATGCTGGGTGAACCCAGACAAACCTGTTAATTGTACCTGTCAAATTTGAAGTTGCTCTGCAGGTCCGTCTGAAAAGGATCCCATTGATCCCTGTTTCCAAACTTCCCGTTTTACAACTTCCAACCAGCAGTGTAACCAGCAGAGGAATCATTAACAAATCTTTCTTGTAAACAAAGGTTTTAAATGCAGTTGTTTACTCAATTCCAAAGAAAATAGACTATAGGGTTATTGGTAATTCAGAAACGGACGCTAATGGGATCCTTCTCAGACAGACCTGCAGAGCAAATTCAGATTTGCTAACATGTTCTTCTGGGTTCTGCCAGGCTAGGCTAGGGTCATTTGCTTGTCCCTCCAGGAGAGAGGTGACTGTGTAAGCATTCATGAATGTGGTGTAAGAATGATCCAGTGGGTTACTACCCCTGGTTGAACTTGTAACATGGAAAATGTGTCATTCATCTATGAGTGTGAATACTGAGAAATGAGTGCAGTCTCTGAAAAAAGCCTACAAATGCTTTATTGGAAATAAGAAAAGGATGACATGCATTGTATGATGTGTTACTACACTAGGTCACAGAATCACTTTAAAGTTACATTCAACAGCAATTTAACCAGCTGTTAACCAGCCATGCTCATACTTTTCTCAACCTTAACTTCCGATAGCAAAAATTCATTAATCAAGTGACCTCATCCGCAGTTGTTTTTTCAGTCAAGTGCATCATTTCCTTCAAACTGGTGGGATAGTAAACATGATCTCAGTGGAGTGATAACATGATAATAATAACAATGTAGTTACATAACTTTGGTGTTGTCTAGTATTTTGTGTTCCTCAGTTCCAAGTTTGTCCATGTAGTTCAATGGGTTGTTAGACTCATAGATTTTAAAATGTGTATTTGTCCACATTTGTATTATGTGTATTATTTGCAGTATTAAATTATTTCCTAGTGTTAAATTAAGTATTAAGTAAGTATTAAGTATTAAATTAAATCTGCTCAAATAAATGTAAAAGCAGATATATTTCTTGTCACTGCTAAATCTCCTGAAGTTTCTCACAAGTTTAAAAAGGCCACAATGAAGCCTACTTAAGTCAAGAGGATGAGTTTAGTCAGCTAATAAATAGATGATGATATGGATGGATGAACTGACAGTGTCAAAATAAAAGCAAAGATTTTATCCAGTGTTCCAGTGAGGGAATGCAGCTTAACAAAGTAAAATTGATGTTTCCCTGAACACTGGCTGCACTCTGCTGTTCACCCATGGATACATGGAACAATGCAGAAACGATGCCAATGTGTACATTGTCATCAGCCACTAATTGAAAGATTGTGTAATGTTGCATTATTGCCCCTTTTTTCCGCTTCCGCATCACAAGCAGTGCATGTAACGTGAAAGAGAGAGAGGTATGAATCTGTCACAGTATGTCACGTAAAGACACCACTGCTCAGTTGACACGCTGGGCTCCGGAGCTTCCGTACAGTATTTGCATCAGTGAGTGCTTGTACTTCTGGCACTAGTCTGGACATGGCTGAGGAGCGGCGCTGCTTCCCATATACGGTCCTTGTGTCTACTCTCTCGCTTTGTTCACTGTGCCTGGACAGAGTCGTCACACTTTCCAGGACAGGGCTCAAGTACCTCTGTTAGTAGGGTTAGTTATGCAAACATTGTTTAATAGCTCAAAAATGACACAGTCATAAGGTGTTTATCCCACACAGATGGCTCCTTGATACTAGTCAGAGTGTCCCTTAACCAAAAAGGGCATCTTTGAGCAATTTGGTGCATTGCAAAAATGCCCTGTGATGCAACACAGTGACTAACACTCTGTCAGTAAAAAATATCTTGTGCAAATATGCAGATATTTACTGTAAAGCCTCAATATTGTTCTGAATACTTCTTCGTGAAACAGTTATCCGCTCATTTCTTACAGTGTTCATATGCAGTGTTTATACCGGGCAGAAACATACCAGTTCCAAGTACATACGTTTTGCGGGTGAGAATCAGGAAGTCTACATAAATGGAAGGCATTTTTAAATGTAATCCGTTTTTCTCTGTTTGTGTGACAGGATATTGGTTGTTGTAAGTTCGTTCCATTGCATTATATTTAGAAAGAGGATGTCTGAGACAATGAGTGTATGATGTTTTATAACCACACTGCCAGGTTCTGTAACCTGGCTGTGACTGCCTCCTTGCACCCAGGGGTGCCGCTAGGGGGGGGGGGAGTTAAGACGATTCTAAGGGCCCAGCCCAAATTATCTAGCAGCGCCCCTGCTTGCACCACATATACATAGATATGTAGTCCCAAACTCAGCTTACCAGTGACTTCACTATGTGTTGTGGCCGTATTACCACCTCGTCCATTATCCCTTATCCCGATTTAGTAAAGATATATTTAGAATTAATAAATGATATATTAATAGTTACATATTTGCTTTTTAATTACTTTTTGCTGTCTAGGTTTGTAAAGGCTGGGGACAAAAACAAGTTTGATCGTAGATTTAAATTAATTTAAAATCCCATTATTATGACTGCCGCTAGCAGCGCCCCTGCTTGCACCACATATACATAGATATGTAGTCCCAAACTCAGCTTACCAGTGACTTCACTATGTGTTGTGGCCGTATCACCGCTAGCGGTCATATAGGGATTGTCAAAGTTTTCCTGAATTTTTGGTCACCCTGGGCTGGGCCCCCCAAAACCCAAAAAATGCCGTTTTTCCTAAATAGCTACCTGAACTGTGGCACTGAAGATGACAAAATGTTGCCCCCCCCCCCCCACACACACACACACACACACCACCCCAGTGAAAAGAAAATGCAATATTATACTGCATATATATATTGACTATATTATTTTACTATATTGACTATATTATTTGAGTATATAGTAAATAAGTAGGTTAGTAGGTTTTGGATTGTTGCGACAGAATGTCATCAGCTTTCACGAAATGGGTTGCCATTCACTAAATCTCTAGCCTGCTTTTGAGGATATTCCCTAATTTACTGTTTTCTCAGTCGTTTCGTATGTCACAACACACTTAGTCACTGGTAAGATAGAGGTCAGAGTGTTTCATTTCTTCATCGCTTTTGTCGTTGTTGGTTGCAAAGAGCTATGACCTTTATAAAAAAGCTGAGGAAAAAGTCTTCCGTATATTGTTACACTCTGCTGCACCATTCCCTTGGGGAGTAATGAGCGATAGCTCTCCCAGATGGTGCCCGAGCCACATACTGTTCTGGGGGGGGGGAGTTGTGTGTTGAGCAGGCCAGCCTGCCCTTTATGATCAGTGGAAGGAAAAAGGGAAGGAAAGAGGAAATATCAAAACGTCCCCTGTGTGTCAACAAGAACATTTTCAGTGACAGGAACTACCTTGTAACCCACACTGGTGTTAGGCCAGGTTTTACCGATAGTGTGTCCATTTAGGTTTTGTGGGGGTGTGGGGGCAGATGTGTCCCCCTTGAAAGACCTGCTCTTACAGCTGGACAGGGCCTGGCCAGGGGTCTGTTTGTTGCTCTGCCGCAGAGCCGGTGTTGGGTTGAGCCCCCAAAGTTTAGCGCTGAATTAGATTAGATCTCTTGTTTCAAACGTGTCCAGGGGATTTAGTGTCTGGGGTTGCCAATTAATCTTGGACGTACACACTCACACACACACACACAAACACATCACACACACGCACACACATACACAACACACGCACACACAAAAACACTTTTAGTTTTTTGCACATCAGTAGTTTAAAAAACACGGAAAAGCAAAACTTAAACCCATGGCCATATCCAGATCCACATTCACAGAAATGTTTCAGAAAGGATTTCCAGGTCATTAGTCTTCACTTGGGTAATGTATAACACCCATACTATAAAAACAGTTAAGCCCAAAACAATATTTCATATGTAACCAGGAACAGCACGGCATAATGCAAAAGGCCTGTCGACTCCCTCCCCCCTGCACATGTAAGTGTGTGTGTGTGGGTGTGTGTGTAAGTTAGTGTGTGTGTGGTTGTGTGTGTGTGTGTGGGTGTGTGTGTAAGTGTGTGTGGGTGTAAGTTAGTGTGTGTGTGTGGGTGTGTGTGTAAGTTAGTGTGGGTGTGTGTGTAAGTTAGTGTGTGTGTGGGTGTGTGTGTGTGTAAGTTAGTGTGGGTGTGTGTGTAAGTTAGTGTGTGTGTGTGTAAGTTAGTGTGTGGGTGTGTGTGGGCACCGTGGCTCACCTTCTCCCTCTGTCTGCAAGGCTCTGCATGCATCCCTTTAGTCCTGCCCAGTGTGTGCTGACCAGTGCTGAACGATGGCAACAGAGAGGGAGGTCAGCTGTCTGACCCCCAGCCCCCCAAGAGGGGAAAGGGTCAGAAAGCCAGGAGAAGGGGTGAAATGCCACTCTCTCTCTCTCTTTCTTTCTCTCTCTCTCTCTCTCTCTCTCTCAACACCCATTCCTTTTCCCTCTTTTCATTTTTTCTCATTCCTTTTCTCATTCATTTTTTCCATTGTGTGGACAGCTGTGGGGCAGCATGTGAGATGTCCACTCCAGTCCAAATGAGTGTGGACTGAAGTTGAGTGCCCTTGATGGCAAACAGTAGGGGACTAAATGGTGTTGGTTATCCCACTGACAGATGTTCAGAAAATTCTGCAGTTCATCGTGGAAAAGTTTTTATCAGAGCACAGATGAAGTTTTTTTCGGTCGTGTTCAAATGGACCCGTACTGAAAGGACACATGCTGCACTCCATTAGACCTTGTTGTAGCAGCCCAAAGTCAATTTACGGGAGGAGGGGGGTGGGGGGCTTGTCTTTAAGACCAGACAGCTTGAAAACCAGCCCATTTTGCTAGAGAAGTAGTAGTCCATTACCTCAAGTCTACTCAAGCTTTTTGTGTCCTTTACGGAATGTTCCAGACTCCATTGAGCGGTTTTTCAGCAGTTTGGGAGTGTAAAACAATCTTCATTCAGCTCATGGCATGTTTTATTTAGGTTATGGGACTTTTAAAAGTGGCCACTCCGACTCTCTGACTGGTAGGAGTAGGCTGTGCAAGTGCCTAGAAGAAATATGATGTGTATATGTGCTTTACGGATGGATACTGTGCATTTTACATATATGGATGCACTTAATCATGCTGTATGGATACACTTTTTCATTCAAGTGGTTCTTAAACGTTTCGTTCAAGAACATTTCAAAACTTCTACTTCAAAAATATGAATATGAATGTAAATGTTTTTTTGAATATATGAAAAAAAATATGAATGTTTTTCTGTTGTTGTTAAAATGTGTCCTTTGGAACAGATAAGTGATGGTTGGTATGGGGGCTCAACCCTGATCTTAGCCTTCCACTGTACTGTGTGTGTGTGCACTAAGCAATGTCTCTCAGACAACTTCCAACTTCTGATGTCAAATAAGGTCTCCAGTTTCCTTACCCTGCACTTACCTGAGGACGAATCGCTTCACTATTAATATTTATATTCTGGGTGATGTGCGGTCACAGGATGCTGTGTTGGCAGAATAGTCATATATGATGTAGAGGCATGTACAAATCATTACCATGAGACCTCCCACTAATACACCTGACGCCCTAGGGCACACAAACAGAGCCACGCTGTTAGGAAGGGATTAGATATACGATGAAAATACACTTGACCTTTGACCCCAGAGAGTGCACTGGTGTGATTTTTTTCCACACACCCTTGCCTTCTCACCCCATGAAACAGTGTAATCCAGGAGTCATTCAACCATGTGGGCTTCACTTCCCAGTGTTTTTGTACAAAAGATTCAAAAACAGTCCCTCTCTCCATCTAGAGAAAGGTGTCGAGCGTGCTATCCCAGTCTATACAGGCTGATGCCTACAACAGACATTTGAAATGGAATAAATGTATTTGATTTAATCAGTGCATCAGGACGTAACAATAAAATAAAGGATACAGCTCTACAGAACTTATAACATTCACATCCTGATCCACTTCAGATACACAGAATACATTTGATCTAATGACCGCACATGTAGAGAATATCTTCAGCTATATGACAAGCGCAGAATTATATTAAACATTTGCATGCAAATTCAGCGAATAAATCAATGCTTTGAATGCAGGTGTCGTTCCTTACTACGTGCCCCCAAAGTTAGAGACCATCATTCAGTTTAATGCTTTTCCATGCAGAACTGACAAGCCAGTATAGCAGCAAAGGGGTCTCGCTTCAGCTAATGCAGTGTGAAGCAGCGTGCTAGTGGAGCTATGAATTGTTCAACACATGCGACCTAAAGGTCCACACACACAATGCACAAACTTAGTAAAAGGTACCTACACCTCTGTGCCATAGGCTATGAAATTAAATGTGTACAACTGTGTGACCGTTTAGGATTCACGCATGGTGCAGTCTGGAAAAGCCTGTGTGTTTGATGTAGCATGACCATGAGGTAAAGTGCACGAAGACACACCACACACACAGATACACATACACACATACACACAAAATGCCACCGCTGCACTTTACAAGTCCTGGCTAATGCATCCAGCTCCATATAGGTTTAGGGCTCCTGTGTCATAACTGTTAATGCCTATAACAGAGCTGATGCATCACCAATTAGAGAAATGGAGAGGCCTGTGACTTGATGGGTCACGGTCAGGACATCGCACAAAAGCCAGTCATCCATGAGATCCATGTTTACTATTCCATTCACGCCAGTGAAAATTCCATGCACTGCACCTCAAGAGATGACACTCTGATGAGACACGAGCTGATGTGAAGTTGCCTGCACTCACCCAATTTTCCTTCCTTTTTTTTTGTTGCCAATCAGACATTCTGTTGCCAGACGGGCTAAAACTCACTTCTTGTTTTGTCGGCCTGATGTGCAGTCAAGGATTTAGCTTGGTTATGCAATGTAATCACTAACACAGTTTGCAGATTTGTGTTCTGACTTATAACAAATAAAGAGATGGATGAGAGGTAACACTGATGTCTTAATGGGGATGGGGATGTGCAGTGACTGATGGACGAGTCTGTGTGTCTGCAGCTTTGTTACGAAACCCAAGCCCAAAGGCAACGTTGCATAGAGGACCCAGGATATATTTCATAGATCACACAAACTCAGGGAACAATCTTCTTTGGCCATCTCCAGTCACCATGAAACATTAGAGTTTAGTCTGGAGGAGTCTCTTGGCTATCCAAGGCTGTTGGACTGATAAGACTGTATCGATAAGAAATTGTAATAATTGTAGAAGGAATGTGTGACTAAAGGTGTTTAATTACTTAGGAGAAATTAGGAAGAATTTATTTATTTATTTTTTACGCCCAGCCTCGGACTAATGCAGAGAGCAGAGGAGTTTGTTTAGGTTCCGGCGGGAAGGAAGAGAGAGGACAGAGAGCGAGGGGTGTTCCGAAGCAGACAGACACAAAAGGTGAGGCGAGCGGGCCGCGCGGCGGAAAACCCTGCACTCAGGCTCTCAAAGCTCTCACATACATTGTCATGTGTGGCGGATATAGGACCCACACCCCCGCCTCCTTTCCACATGTGAGGCGCGGTTTGTTTATGGTCAGCGTGCCGCCGTAGATGCAAGGCCATGACTTTCTCATGTCGGAGCACCACTCGCATGATTGGCGACCACTTCCCCTCATTGTCACTGGATGTTTAATCACGGCCCTCCCATACTTCTCTCTCCCCATGGAGGGCACCCCTATAGCACGGACCCCAGCTGTGAAGGGTCGCTTTGATAGACCAGGTGTCTCCAGACATCCATAACACATTGGCTTTAATCAACACAAAGGGAACGATGTCAGGAATCCACAGGCTTCACGCTCAAACTTCCCTACACAGACATGGAGTGAGGACAATAAGGGCCACTCCCCACTCCTACACAATCACCCTCACAGCTAAATGAAGTTCCCTTGATTAGCGCCTATAGGATATAATACCGCACTCAGCTTTGGGATAAACATCACTCTTCCTAGTTGACGTACAGTGTTGGGCAAGTTACTTTTAAAAATGAGTTTCAGTTACTAGTTACTTCTTATTATGAAAGTAACTAGTTACTTCAGAAAGTAACTATTGCATTACTTTCAAGTAAATTTTTTAATGCTCAAATGTGACCCCAGCTCCACCCCTCTTTAACGGAAATTAAAATACATGTGCATGTTCAATATGATAAATCTGAATATTATAATGAAATGGACACTTAATACAATACATTATTAACAGAAACAATGTACACAAATCTAAACTATTTTAATGTTGTTGTGAGACAAAGGGAGACTAGCCTCCACTCAAATGCCATGTATGTAGATAAGTGGATCGATACAAAAAACATAATTAGGGGTTTGCACGGACTCAGTGGTTAGAAGCGTTCTTAAAGGTATACTATGCAGGTTTAGGTATTCTCGCGACTTATCCCCCTGTACACAATGTGTCACAGGCAGGGGGCGCTAGCCACCGCTCTTAATTCTCGGCTACCCTGAGGAGCAAACCATACCCCCACAAACAGTCAGGACGCACAGGATGACTTTAAAACAATACTTAATTTTATTAAATTATTAAAAGAGTCAAGAGGCTGGGCCATGGGAGGCTAGTCGGCGTCACGACCAACAGCTGCTCGTTTCATACAGCAGGGGGACTGGGTAGTGGGAGGCTAGTCGGCGTCAGGAGCAGCTGTTGCCCTGACGCCGATAGCCTCCCATGGCCCAGCCTCTTGAGGGCAACTGTTTTAAAGTCATCCTGAGGGTCCTGACCAGGGGTGTAGTGGGCTTTGGACGCGGGGGAACATAAGTGATAAGGCTATTTAACCATAAGTAATGACCCAACGGTGAACCTGAACAACTTTAGGAAAAACTTACGATTGGTGCAGCTACTTTCATCCAAACAAAAACTTTTCAAATGACTGGCACTTGCCTGCCCAATGTGTTTTCTGTTATTTTTTTGTTTTGTTTTATTGGCTGTGCACCTCTGCATTTTAATCATTCGCAATGACATTCATGACGCCCCCTCAAATTGAGCTACACTGCCCACACAGCGTGTTGAATGCGTGTGAATCCTGCTTGTGCTATTGTTATTGCCATGGTTTACGTGTGGTAATGAATGAAGCCTTGGCCTTGGCCTTACGCACCGATGTATGTGGAGGTGCGAGTGTGACAGTTTTTGCAATGATGTCATTAAAATAGCATCCCCCCACTTTAAAAATCCCCACTACACCACTGGTCCTGACTGTTTGTGGGGATATGGTTTGCTCCTCAGGGTAGCCGAGAGATAAGAGCGGTGGCTAGCGCCCCCTACCTGGGACACAATGCAAATGCTTTTGTTGTGAAGGTGAAGGATTAACAACAGACAAAAAATATCTCCAAAGAGCTATATCTACTGACAAGGTAATGTTTCAAATTCTCGCGAGTTTTGGCGGGGCGCCACTCATGGAAGTTGCATGGCTGGTTTTCTCGGTAGGGACTTGCTACGTCTATGCTGTATAGCTATGCTAGGTGAACGACTCACCTATTACAAGTTCGTTTACCATCAAATTGGCTTCATAAAGGTGAAAGTCTTGCATAGTGTACCTTTAAGGTTAGGGGTGTGAGGATTTACACGCTCAACTAGCATGCTAGCTTAGTTCACCTCCATTACACTCACCTCCCTAAATCCTCACTCCCATCCGGGTCACGGAACCACTGTAATCGAGGTCGGTTCGTCCGCCGCTCAAGGCCTTCGAACCCACCACCTCAACACATACCGGCATGGGAGTCGAACGCTCCAACCACTGAGCTAAAAGCCCAGGCTTCCAACTCACACGCGCAACTAGCATTCTAGCTTAGTTCGCCTCCGTTACTCCAACAATCAAAGACACCTGTCTGATTTCCAGTCAGAGTCACATGTTTTTCCATTGGCCTCCTGTGATTGTTGCCCCCATAAATATTGCGGTGCTATTTACGTTCTGGAGCCCAAGCTTTCTAATATCCATGGGGGCATCGGTGTTCACTCAGCGTTGGAGGGTTTATAACACACTACCACTTAAAGGTTGTATCAGTGATGGCGGGGTAACGTCACTTTTGTTGATGTTCAAACAAAACAGAGAGCTAGCTCGCTACTCCCTCCCCCTCCCTCCTGTGCAATTGAAACTCTCCTAAACGCGCATCTCGTCGGTTATTGGTTGAAACACTTTATTTTGCCTTCGAGTGGTTGCCAACACTTGTTGGTAGCAATTGTTTTTGTGTACAGATCTCAGAGCCTAGGCTGCCTACAGAGACACGTTTTTTTGACGGCTTGCTTATGGGGCAGGCAGCTAGTGGATCGTTAGGAAAGATTAGATAAATGTGATCATTTATGTTTGGGCCTTTTTTTGGCCGGACATCGCTGATACAACCTTTAAGAGTAATTGGTTTCGGATGGCCCTCCATGGACCCTCCACGTCAACGTGCAAACAGAGTGCAAGTGGCTAGGGAGAGTGCGAAGTAGTTTCGGAAAGGGCCTTTTCAGGCAGCAACTAAGCAGTATTCTGTCAGTCAGTGTCGCTCCCCATCCCCCCCGTCTCAGTTTCAATTTCAAAGGAGCTTTCTAACACGACTGTCTTACACGACTACAATGTAAAATGACTGGTAAAGCATATAATTAGGATCAAATTAGACACATATTACAATATGAAACACTATGACCAGAAAATTATTTCTGCTGATCAGGTGATTTGCTTTCATCCTGAAAAGCAGCCAGTGGGGCCGAAGCCTGTGGGGAGGCTGATTGTGGGAGTCGGGGGCACATTAGTCTCCTCTGTTTTGCGTGTGCAGGAGCATTTGTGCCTGGTGTGCACTTCCAGGCTGCAGTCTAAGCTGAGGAGACAGCCTTCTTTGGGCCAGCCCTTGCACCTGTTTGCTCTGACATACTTTGAAAACAGACTGCATTTTTCATAGGGAGGAGTTGTTCTAGGGCAATGAATCGGCAGAAAGGTGTTTTCAAAAACAGCTTCTTCTGGCTGAACGGAATGGAGTGTTTTCTTCGACCCAAAACTGTTTGGCTTCTATCAACTGTTCTGTCAGCTGTTTTGGCTTCTGTTTGTTTTATGAAATAATAGACTCACCAGATTATCAATATGTATCACACAAAAAAACAGAAGCGAGAGAGAGATGGAAAGAATGATAGACTGTTGTAGTGAACCTCATTTCTACGATAATATGCTAGTGATATTCATCCGCAGTGTGAGTGGGATGTTTTGTATTTGGTGGAAAAGATACAAATAGCCCCTCTCTCTCAGACACAAACATATACACATAGGCTAACCAAAATAAATTACATAAAATAAAAATGCTCTCGTGAGAAGATAGTTGGAGGCACAGTAGGGTTGGGTAAAGGCATGCTTTTGTCCATGTTTATTTTGTGTTGGTTGTGTTAGTGTGTCATTGAGCTCTCCAGCAGGAATAAGCTAATAAAAGCAACACACACACACACAAACTCACCCTGACAGCCACCACAAGGAAAAAACCCGAGACACCTTGTCCCCCTTTTAACAATGGCCAACTGGATGCTGAAGCGCCACGTCATGGTGTGAAAAAAAGCTTAACAAGAGGTGGGAGACATCAGCCAAAGCCTTGGAAAGAGTTCTATTGTGGAAGGGAAGTAAAAGAAATTCTTGTCACTAGCCCAAACAAAAGGTGCCTCTGAGTGTGTCTGTTTCCCAACAGGCCACTTAGTAAGAATGACCTACATCAGTTGCCAGGACTCGCTGCCATCAGGAAGCAGGGAAATCTGTCATTCTTATTGTTTTATCGCTCCCCAGACTCACCAGGGGTTGTTGGACGCAGGCCTCCTGTTTGGCCAAAATCTCATCCTGAAGCATGGTCGGCCTCCCCATCCACTCCGCCAGGATGAGGTAGCCCTTTGTCTCGGCTCCGCTGTTCCATGACCAATCGCCGGAAAACGGAATCTTCCCCAAACCACCAAAATTGGTCACAAGTGAACTCAAAGTGATAATGACAGCTTTTAAATGTGACAGGCAAGAATGATTGACCTATTAATATGGGCTCTTCATCTCCTGGTGGCAAATCCTCTCAATAACTGTAGCGAAGGTAAATAGTGTGACAGCCTTGCTATTTAATTGTGCTGTTCCTTTCCGGCCATCGGTGCCCTGAAAAGGAGGTGAAAGCAACATGGACCACATCCAAGCAGGTAGGTGGTCTTATAGTGTCATGAACCCATTGAGCACTTTGTAGTTAGTTATCACAGAGTGTAACGGAAGCCATTCAAAGGTCTTTGGATTGGGTCCAATTACTCTAAAGGCTACAGGGCTACTAATAACACATGCTCTGGCCTGTATACAGCAAAGCTCATTATATCTTGCACTAAGCACTATCCAAGTGGGGATCAACATGTCAAGAACTTCTCATAACATCAGCTTGACCCAAGAACACTATAATTTTGCCCATTCAAACACAATATACAGACCATTCAAACATAATTTTAGCTGGAATGATCTTGTGTTTATCAGCATGTACTGTAGTTTGTATTAACTAACCTGACTAATATGTCATATTAGTTTTTAACCGACAAATAAAAAAAAAACAGTGTATTGTTTAGTCTCTGTGTTTGTATGTAGTATACATTCGGAATGCACTAAAGGAATGTACTGTACAAATTCAGCTTACACAAAAGATGCCTTATCGGTGCAAATGGCTATTGTGACGCCGGGAGTAATGGCTTTAGGAAAAGGTGGGCCTCGCTATACATGGCTATACATCATGGTGTACATTCTCTCAGCACCTCAGAGAAGATTGGCATGTTAGCACCACAGTTAGTATCAATCTCAATCTCTCAGCAGGATGTCAGATTGTTCAACAGTGCATACTGCAGCTCGGAGTTCTTCTTATGACAAGTGTAAATAATGACAGTTTCCTGCACTCACTCTACTGGGTTGTGTGTGTGTGTTTTTTTTCTTCTCAGACTTGGAGCCTGGTGAATATGTTCTAGACATTGTCACAAATCTCCCAGTGTTTGACCAGTGCTCTGTTTATCCACTGGGTAGCCTATCCACCAGGAGCGGTATATTTCCCACAGAAGTTCTGTAACTATGTGTTCAACAGTCCACTGTTTGCTTTAATGCTTGTCTAGGTGATCATAGTGTATCTGATTTAAAAAGGTAGATTTCTACACCTTTTGACCACAATATGGAGAACAAATCACCTTTGTATTGGTTTATCATTCTGCTAATTTATAGTTCATCTGTCACCCATAGACATCCCAGCAGGCACTACAGAAATTGTCTGAATTTCTCTGAATTATAAATTTTGTACAGAACAAACTGTGACCATATAATCAAGTATAGTTCGGTGGGGTCCTCCCATTGGGCTACCCGCCAAGGTTAGTAGGGTACATGGGTAATTGGAATTCCATAGAGGCGAAGCCCTCTTACACACACACGCCGTCTTCCTCTTCTTTTAAGCTGTGTGCTTCCCAGTTATAAATACATACATACGCTACATGTCACCCCTTTGTAGTAATCAGGCATCCCCTAACAACTTTAAAGCAGGAAGGGGAATGGACAGTTTCTGATTGCTGAGGAGACCAAAGCTGATGGCTGCTACCATCGTTAAAGCTATGCTAAGACTGAGGAAAAAGCAAGGTTCAGGTCAACTGTTGAAAGGAAGGTGCCGCCATTCTCACAGTGTGGCCCTTTAGTTAATGATCCTCACCGCTGATTGCTTGAGACTGAGACTGAAACTGAAAGTTTGAAATGGGGAACATCTGAAGGCTTTTATAACAGGGCAGGAGCTCCAACTAGTCTTACACAACACAAGCACTCATAGTTTGGAAATGGTTTTCTGGTTTTGTTTTGCATGGATCACATAAATGTTTTAAATGCAGATTCACTAGGACTGTCTTGATAAAAACATTGAGATCCGGCTGTTTCACTTAACGTAACTTTGCTTTGGCTACCTCATCCTGTGTACCTGCCCAGATGTGGGTGTGGCGGTGGTGATTTCAGGACCATGGATAGTGCATCTCTCAAAATACTGTTCGGCTCACTGTCACCGAGTTGCTATCAGTGGATGTGAGCCAGAGAGAGATATATGATGAGGTTAGAATGGAAGGAATGCAATATAATTTCCCCGTTCACATTCCCTTTTTGGACACTGGGTACCAGGGAAAGACATATTCATAAGTTTTGATCTATACGTGTAATCAGGACAAAACTCTTCAGTAGCTTTCTCCTAATCTGACCATACACTTGTTGTTAATTTGTTGCACTCAATTGTGTTTTATGACTTTTATTTATGCATTTTATTTTACATTTTTAATAATTTGCACTCAGTGTTTTAAGACTTTTTATTATGTGTTTTATAACCTTCAATGGCACATTTTTATGTCTACCGGTATTTAACTTGTGTATTTTTAATTTCCTTTTTATTTTAATTTGTCCCTTATGCTTTATTTATTACTATCTGTGATGCTTTGATATTGGATGATGTAAAGCACATCCAGTGTCCTTATATAAAATGCACTACACAAATAAAACCTCCTTGTCTTGATTAGTGTATCCTGACAAAATAGATTTAGTGAGAGAATTTCTGGAATGTTATAGGTTTCTTCCTCAATTGTGACACTGAGTATAGTTAAAGGAGAATTCCGGTGTGATATTGACCTAAAGTGTATCGAAACATGATACCGAGTGTGAACGTATGTCTCATAGCCCATCTCGGCTTGTCCCCTGCACTCCAAAATCTGGCGCTAGATCAGATTCCAAAAATAATTCAGTGGAAATGCATGGATTCCAGTTGCTGCTACTGGAAGAAACTGGAATCCATGCATTTCCACTGAATTATTTTTGGAATCTGATCCCTTATCATACCTGTTCATTCTTACTCGTTGCTCGACTTATCGTGACTAAATTCAAGATGGCTGCAAACGTTAAACTTCGTGAAGATACTGTCTGTATAAATCGTCTTGTAAGTAAACTACCAGTGCTTTTTCAAAGTTCTCAATGTCTCGTTTTAAATGTCAGGGCCCTAGGAAGTCTACCAATGAAGTGTGGAGATACATTGAGCCTCGTAAATGGGTGTAAAACAGTGATTTATTTGCATGGCTAGCCCGATGCCGAAGCACCACTACTGAAAAAGTTGTTGGTAGCATCGGCTAACTAGCGCCAGATTTTGGAGTGCAGGGGACAAGTCGAGATGGGCTATGAGACATACGTTCACACTCGGTATCATGTTTCAATACACTTTAGGTCAATATCACACCGGAATTCTCCTTTAAAGACTGATGCTAAAATGAAGGATGGTTGAAATTATCAATCTGAAAGCATTGCAGTGCAATTAAACCATAGCACAAACTAAAAGGACAATTCTGACTTGCACTGAAATGAACAAGCAGGAAATGCTCTGACTGTTACAATGTCACTGTTCCATGAAAAGGCCTACTTCAAAAGATATGATAAAAATGTCAAGCAATGCCAGTATGTCAATCCATTAACAGCTTCTGGGTAAACTAGATGTACCGCAGAGCGGTACAAAATATGACCACCGCCCAGTCCAGCACATTTTTTCCAGAAAAATAAGTCACGCTTGTCAAATTGTGTTCATTTCCTACTTTGTTCCTTTTTGTGTGTTTGTAATTGAGTGTGTGCAGAGTGTGTGGTTGTTTTTGTGTATATATGTTTTGTGTGTGTTTTTTGTTTTTTTTTGCAATATCTTGGTCATTTTAAATTGTTATCGTTTAGTCTTCCATGTATTCCTCATAGGTTGTCTTTGACATGAGGCCATTTGGATTTGTATCTAATTGGTATATTTTTTAAGTAATTGGATTTTTTGTATCAGTAACACACTTTTCCATACGTGGGGTCAAAAATGACCCCAAGCATTTTCTATGGAATTTTAAAGGTTTACCCTAGGAACCCTTTATTTTTTATCAACTGTGACTATTAGATATACATTTACCGGTGTATTATCAACAACTTTTCATAACATATCAATAGGTGTCATAGGAAATTACAAAAAACTGCAACATTGAACCATAACGGATTTCCATATGGCCATAACAAAAAGCTGCGCTTTGCTGAGCGCAGCGGCAGACCAGTTCTTGCGCGCACAAGCCATTGACTATAATGCATTTCATAGCGCAGGCCATTGACTATAATGCATTTCATAGCGCATGCCGCGTGTAATGTGACTGGCCTTTAAGGTTCTAGCTGTAGCCTACCACAGTTTTCTGCCCCCCCCCCCTAAAAAAAAAAAAAAGCTATAAGCTGAATGATCCAATTAACACATTTACTCCACGAACCTTTGCTTTTTAAACAGACCTCCTGAAACCTAAAAACTTTACTGCAATTCGGCAAGACAGTAGGTGGCACTGGAATCACGTGCTAAACAAATTAGGTGACAACCCTCTCCAGGTACATCATTAAAGGAGAATTCCGGTGTGATTTTGACCTAAAGTGTGTTGAAACATGATACCGAATGTGAACGTTTGTCTCATTCGGCTTGTCCCCTGCACTCAGAAATCTGGCGCTAGTTAGCCGATGCTACAGTTTTTCGATGGGGGTGCCTCGGGCATCGGCCTAGCCATGCAAATAAATCACTGTTTTACACCATTTACGAGGCTTATAGTAGCTCCATACTTCATTGGTAGACTTCCGAGGGCCTTGACATTTAAAACGAGACATTGAGAACTTTGACCGGAATTCTCCTTTACAAAATTGCATCAATAACTTCATATTGCTGAAATGATTGATGATCAAGTCGACAACCAATAAGAACCAAGGGACTGAACAGTACAAAGCACATGTATCAGCAGAGTTTTTTAACAGGCAAACACAGATGAGTCCTGGAGAGGAACATGGCCGTCGCAGCACTTCTGACAAGAAGTGTGAGTGACTAATAGGGTGTAGTCATCTTGTGCACCATGACGTGATCTCAACTGAGACCTCTCCTGACAAAATAGAGGTGTCCTTGTGTCCTTGTATTGTGTTACCAGTCTGCTGGGATAGAGGTAAAGTATGAAGTCAACTACAAGATGTCATTTGTTTTTGTATTATTATTTATTAAATATAACCCACCCCTGCTATGGCTAGAATATTAAATGAAAATATTTTAGCAATATACAACCAGACAGATATGATATCAGTTTTGTATTGTCAAATAGTGTAGCTTACAAATGTGACTGTGTGTTTGTAAACTTATGAATGACTTCCAGGCATTGGAATCCATAGAGGACGTTTTTTCTGCTTTTGTTCTCCACCATTGTCACACATTTGTCATTTATCTGTGATAATATCTACTTCTCAAAGTCGTTTTGGATAAAAAATAAAAAAAAAGTACCCTACATTCCATCCTCACTATAGCCCCCCTATAGGCACACTATCACAGTATCAGCATGTCAGCCGTGACCAGCCTGTTGGGGGCACTTTAGACAGGGTGAGAGTGAGGACATGATCTGAGTCACTTAGGACCAAACACGCACTGCAATCTACCAGTCCTATATATGCCCGATTGAGCCAATATTGGTAGATAAAATGAGAATCAGACCATACATTGTATGATTAGCATTTCAGTATATGATCACATCGATCAATTACAGCACAAACTGTAATTTCAATGACCATACCATGGAATATGGAAAACAACACACTGAAAGACATTTGCGAAATGAAGCAGCATATCTTGAGGGACTTCAGTAGCCTATAGGCTACACAGTATGTCTCTGAACAGGCTTCAGGCTCATGCTACAGTGTAATGCTGCTCACCATGTGTGTGGCTGTGTTGATCATAGCTGTGGGGCCCTGTGGGGTATACTACGAAGCACGTTAGACATATCTAGGCTATGTAGACATATCGAGGCTTGACAAAGCCTTGACTCAGGGGTATACATTAAGTGATACTACGATTGCAGTTATTTGATATATATGTCAAACTAGGCCTTCAGCTCAGATCTGTGCGCGTTCTCGGTGTTGGGATGACTTTGGCCAATCGTGTAACGTGGAGACGCACAAGACAGCCTCTATTTAAAAACATTTACTTCCGCATTCATGAGCGATAGCATAATCTACACTGCGGTCATTTTTTGTGTCTAACCTATAACATCAAATAAATCAATTGTCATCAGTTGTTGTATGGTATGCACGTCCATAGTGGGATATTTGCACGCACAACACTATTAAAGCGCATTCGAGATCCAAAATGTTAGTAGAGGTGGAGCTCCACCTGTAAGATATATGACAGAATCCTACACGTGAGAAAACTTCGTTTTTAAGACAATTGATTGGTCAGTGTGCGGTAGATTACATGATTTGAGCTATAACTTAGCACATAACCTCCTCTCGACCAGGTTTGGTTGACAGCATGAGGTGATATAGCGACACTAAAACAGATCCACTTTCGTGTCACAGCCATAGACTGTAAAAAATATGGAAGCGTGTTGAATTAAAAATTCACAGACAACATATGTTCACATTCATGCACAATTCAAACGGTACCAGAAAATAATTATTTTCTCACATTCACTTGCATTGACGATTTTTCAATCTAGAGGTCCACTGGGGGTTTAGCGGATGGGCGGGACTTACCAGCTCAATAACGAAGTTTGTTCACTGCTGGCAAGTAAGTAAGCAATCTAGCACAACAAAGGCTGTCAATTGAATGGCGTTTGCTAACGTTAGCAATCAAACAATCTTAGATAGCTAAAACGTTTTTGAAACAGAAAAGTGAATTGTTTTATGGATTTCAGTCGGATCCCTTGGCGTTATGCCGTAAAACCTATCAATTTGAGCATGCGTGACTCACATCGGGTAGCGACTCACATCGGGGAGTGACACCGTTTATGGGGGATATGGGCGGCGCCATCTTGGAAAACCTTGGGAAATCGTAACCCCGCCTACCTCCAAGCTAATCCATATATGAGTAAAAGGGCGGGGCTTTGTATGAGACTGAGCAAGCCGGTGAACCCGCCTCGTCGTCAGCCGAGCAGCCTCAGCTAACGTTAGGCCCAAAGATTCTAGAGCGGAGCGCTCTAGAATCTTTGGTTAGGCCTACAAGATGGACTGTCTGGCACAGACGTTGCTGTAACATTGCTGTTAAGTTTGATCTGCTAACGTGAAGTTCATGTATGTTTCTAAATGCCATGTTCAGACACTTTTTAATGTTGTATGCTAAAAGGTTATATTCGGGTGAACGGTTGAAAAGTTGAGAATGAAGAGTTGAGTTTGCAGATTCTAGCTTCTAGGTAAAATAAACTAACGTTAGCTATCCCTCCCTTGCTGAAGTTACGGTCAAATAACGTAGAGTAATTTAGCGTTACAGGTTCACCAACTCACGTAGAGTAACTTAGCAGTTTACAGGTTCAGCAACTCATACTGACAAAAATATATCTTTGCCTTTTATTGTTTTGTAATTAACGTTATCCATCTCATATCCTCCAGTGGCAGCCATCATTGTAACGTTAATTAATTTACGATAACATCAGCCAGCTAGCTGTATTCTGTCAACGTATGGTGATAACAAAATCGTAGGGTATTAGTTAACTTGTACATCATTAATTATTTTTTATTAACTCTTAATATCACGTTTTGAAATCGCTATATTGCTCTAAAGTTGTCCGTTTGGTCTAAGATGGCATTGAAATTTCTCATCGGTGGCCATTTCACAATCCAGCGTTCATGTTTGGTTAGCTTGCCTTATTTCCCCTGGTCAGGCTATTATCAAAACGTTAAATCCAGTTACAGTGTCCGGTGTTTGGCATAACAATGCCAATATTAGTGTACTTGGTCACTGAAGACCCATTTCAAATCGCACAATAGTACTACAGCATTGTACAACAACTGTACTTTTGTTGATTACAACAAGTGGTGTTGGTTTGCATTATTGTATTATCTTGTAAGTAGGTAGGTATGACTAATAAAATGTTTACCTTTTTGTTTTGGCAGTTCACCATGGGGAGGAGGCGACAAGGAGGTCCATGGGCTCTTAACCTGGGACTAGAGGTCCAGGTGAAGTGGTTTGGCTGGGGTGTGGTGATATTGAACCCATTGAGACTATACAGTACATTTCACTTTATGTATATTGATGAATGTTACACCTACCCTTTACTTATGCCAAACCCATTTCTGTTCTTTAAATATCAGAAAGCAAACTTATTGTTGATGGTACTGAACTTGAACTTGGAAATGTTTATGGAACTTTTCTGAACTGTGAATTACATTAAATATTTACATTACTCATGCCAGTATTTAGTTTTGTTAGTTTTTCTTATCTTTAACTGTCTATTGTACAGTGGAGTTTTGTTATATGTTTATACGTATATTTACCATTTCTGCTGTAAGTGCATGTTGTGTGTGATGTCTGTATGCTACTGAGACCTTGAATTTCCCCTTGGAGATCAATAAAGTATCTATCTATCTATCTATCTATCAAACCAATTTGCCTGTGCTCTCAAAAACATTTATACAAATCTGTCAGCTTCAGTCAGTAGGTTGAATTGAAGACCCAGATGCAGAAGTAAAGGTGATTTTTTACTTGTATATCTTGAGCATTACAGGTAACCACTGAATTTGTGAAACTAAAATAACAAAAACTAATATGTACTAAGCTAGTACATAGTCAATACATATTAGATCACTTTAAAGACTGACAGATGCAAATGCTGTAAATAAAGGTAATCAAGGGGTCTGCTGGTGAACAAAGTCTTTGAAGTCAGAAGTCAGAAGCTGCCACTGCTCAATGACTTGTGCCCCATCTGGTAGGATTTCAAAATGTTCCAGATCTGAAAACAGAAATATTGGTATATGTCACATCCTTGAACTTACTGCAAACTATGAACAAGTGCTCACAAATTAAGCTAAAAAAGACTCCCAATATGTATAATGAACAAACTCACAGAACACTTCGCTGAATGGGGACAGGACAGGCGTATTCAACTATTTGCACATGTCCTGTTTATGCAGGCAATAAGCAAAACCAAATTTGGTGTATTCAAAGTTCTGTAGAACAACCATTTCTTGTATTTTAATGTTTTCAGTGGAACAGTGTAACACCCCATTGAGGTAGTTATTAACAGTTAGGCCAAGGTCCAGTCAAACAATAGCCAGTCACTGATGCCATATTCTTTAATTATCCAATCTGTATCCAGCTAAAACCTGCTGATTTAAAGGCTACTTTCCATGTGTGACTTATCAAAAGAGGTCATGATAATTATTGCACAGATGTGCCCCGGACTGCTCACAATAAAAGGCCACTCTAAATGTCTGAAATGCATTCATGTTTGTTCAGTATGCTAACCATGTCTGGAATAGACAGCTAGGCCTATTGAATCCAGTAGGTTGCTCCATTTAAATGTATGAAAAATGTCAAAGTACCACGGAATCAGTACTGAAGTGATGCTTCTGAGTCGACTGCACAGACGAGAAGTGAAGTTAGGAGTCCAGAGCCCTCTCCAGCACCCAGCCTGTCTGGATCACCTACAGGAAAACTTTGCATAGACAAGAAGTGTTGTTTCAAATTTGTGTTTAACAAATAAACGGCATCAATAAGAGTTTCAGACGTCAGTTATAACTAACAACTGTTATGGTGACTAGCTAACGTTATCGCTCGTCATCAGCTCCATGTTCAACGTATAGTCAATGGTTCATAGTGGTTCACAATTTTACCTCCACTAGCTAATGCTTCGGCTGAAGTTATCATCTGAACGAACGCTTTTCTATCTTAAATGTGACAACCCAAAGACTATATAAATTGACAACGGACTAAGCATTCACACAGAGAGTATTTACAAAAGCTTTGTTACCCCAGTATGTTTGTGAACTAACGTTAACGTGCTTAGCTGCTAACGTTACAGCTGTCTGATCATTGACTCAAACACCTGGCTAGTATGGCAAACGTTAAGCTAACTCACAACGGGAGCACAATCGGTTTTCACTAACATTAACTTTATTCAAGTTAACTAAATTTATGTGTGTGCTTCAGCCATTCGGTCATCATTTTCGACATAAACTTATTTGAAATGATTTGACGCTAACGTAGCCTATAGCTGCTACAGTGCCCACTAACATGGATGCTATAATGCTAACATCTACGTGAAATAGTAGTGGAATGTCACTTACCTGAAAAACTGGAGCGAAGTCTTCTTAAAGTGTCGGTTAGTAGGCTTCAGTTAATAGCAACCCATTTTATGTCAGATATTTGAATAAACAACATCAGAAAGGATGTGGTGTGTACAGTAGGATCACAGCCAAGACATAATTTCGGAGTGTCCTCCACTCAGCTAGTGACATCGTCTGATGCCTCGACACCAGCCGTCAATCAAGTTGACCACGCCCTTAATTATTCATACATTTAATATCTAAATGCGATCTAAACTAACGAGTTAGAAAAAAATTCACCCCCCTCACAGTTGTCAGGCACTCGGGAACTAGCAACAAATACAATAAAAGTCCATGGGACCAACCTGTAAAAGCATGAATTTATGCTGTGAAAACGGACATTTTAACATGGGGGTCTATGGACATTTGCTCCCTTTTGGGACCTGCCCCTAGCGGATTTTCGATGTATCGCAATTTTTCGCATTTCCGGGTAGGCTTCATTGTTCAAATTAGAATCAGAGCCCGTCTACGGAGAGCCTCCCCACTCTCTATTAATCCCATACAAACCGAATTTGGCTGCAGTTCACCAGAGTTCACCTAGATGGCGATCGCGGGCGAGTCCAAAATACATGGGGTCCTATGGAGCTACATGGCTAAATTTATTGTTTTCACATATTTAACAACTGAAACCCTCAGATTTTATTTTATTTTTCGCAAAATGGATATGGATTATCAATCAAAAGTGAAATAATCCGGGAGTCATGTCCTTTCGTTTTCTTACAGGTTGGGTCGTTGTTGCCCATAACACGCTAGCATTGATGCTATGCTATGCTATGATCATGCTAATGAATGACTTCATTGACACGTTTGAAAGGCTTTTTAGAACAATTAAGTGACTTTAAAAAATATAATAGGGCCTACTCAACCAAGTGTATTGTCTTTGCCTCCCCTTTCGAATACAATATTCAAATTACTTGAAAAAAAATATATCCCGAGAAAAGTGGATTTTGAGGGGTACAGCTCCATAGACCTCTATTCATTCTGGACTCGCCCGCGAGCGCCCCTAGATGCAGTTCAGTCGTTGCTTTTACCTTACCATTACCTAGTGATGGGGACGAGACCGCCTATGCCGAGTCCGAGTCAAGACCGAGTCTTTGAAGGGTCGAGACCGAGTCTGTTGGTTTTCAAATACAGTCGAATCCGAGTCAAGACCGAGTCTTTGAGGAAGCAAGTCCGAGTCGAGACCGAGTCCTTTAGGAGTCGAGACCAAGACCATAAAAAAATTTCAGTTTTAATATTCATAATTTAATATCACCCCAGTTAATAATCAACAGTTAGGCCTACAGACTAAGCTAGATTGGGAATTGTTTAGAGGAGCAGTCTTAACGTCTTAATATGGACTATGCTGACCTACAGACACTCACCGGCAGCAGAGCCATAGAGATAAATAAACGGCTCTGACGGCAGTATCTTTGCATTGCACCATGGGATGTCATTTTCAAATAATGCCGGTCAACATTGCATTTTATTATTATTATTGTTGTTATGTGTTGTCTGTTTTTTTATATGAACATAAAAAATGCGTTGGTCTCGAGGACTGAAATTACGAGTCCTTCTCCTCCCACTGCGGTCCGAGACCGAGTCAAGAGTCTTTGAAGGAACGAGTCCGAGACGAGACTGAGAAAGCAGAAACTGGTCTCGAGACCGGACTCGAGTACTACATCACTACCATTACCTTACGCATGCCAGTTATGTATCCACCAGCTGCCTGCCTGCAGCCTACTTCCAAAACTCCAAAGCTGCTTGCTGTCAGATTTGGTTCCAAGGGCACAAGTTCAGTGTATCAACAACACTCAATAACAGTTTATGTGATGTGTTAATCAATTAAATTCCCAACAATTTCACATCAGCTACTTCTGGAGTAGGCCAATCATCTAGCCCGCTTGCTTACGACGAGACTCAGGCTGCGCAGTTGCCACCCGCTTCCTTATTTGGGTTTTGGGTTGCCAGGTTTTAGCCTATGACAAAACGGTTGAAATTGAAACTAAGTGATCGTGCATGTGTAGGGTGTATTTCATGCACAATCTGGCAACCTGAATGCATCAATGATTTTAAAATGAAGTTTGATGGCCATGCAAATTACGGGAGTTTTCCGGGAGAAATAACAAAACGGGAGGGTGCTGGGAGATGACCTTGAAATACGGGAGAAACCCGGGAAAAACGGGAGTGTTGACAGGTATGGTTTGTAGTCGTTGGAATTACGATCTTTCACAATGTTGTAATTCAATAGTTATGAAACAAACTGCAAATGTCTTTACATGAAAAATTGTCTTTAAAATTGACAAACATCATATGGGTAATTCAAGGCACAAGTCAACCGGGACCAGAAAATAATTTCTTTTTCGCCATAGACTGCCGTTCAAATTTTTGATTTGCAAACGGAGGCAAACGGAAGGGGCGGGACTTCACCACTCTATAGCCTGGCTTTGAGCGCAACATACCTCGCTAACCCACTAATCGAGATTCGTAGTACACCCCACTGCTGAGGCAATGACATTATTTCTAGGCAGCCTACAGATTCGGTATTCTGCAGAGGTGACATGTAGCAAGGGGTAATGTGTTTCTTTTTAATACACTGCCTGTACACTTACAAAGTTCTCAATGCTTCGGTTTACATGTAGAGACCCTCATTATGCTACTGTGTAAGTGTGGTGCTATTTTGAGCCGTTAGTGGTATAGAAATAGCGGTTTCTTTCTACTGTACGTGTGCCCTGAAGGCTAGCGTTAAAAGCTAATTAGCGGTTTGCAATAAAACTGGTCACATTCGACTAGCATGAAAACAAATTCCAGCGAACGGTCGAACTCGGAACACATGTGTTATTAACCCTTTGTTACAACCTGACGCAGCCATTAAAACGTGCGGTAGCCTACTGTTGTAACATTAGCATAAGCGTCATGACTGTAACAGTTCTTAAAGGGACACCAGGCAACGTTTTCGTGTTAATTACTCATCTTCGTAAGTCGGTATATGGTTAAATGGCTTATTACAGGGCGAATGAAGACTCTCTCGCCCGCCCCTACTGCCTGTAGGAAGAATATCCCACTTGCAAGTTCAGTGTATCGTACCGAGCGAGGGGGAGTTTCGTAGAGAAAAAGCATCAGGCTTGCCTGGTGTCCCTTTAAATCATGATAGCCTTGTTGATAAACTGCTTTTTTCTTTCATGTCTGAAGCATTTGGTCCAGTGGTATACCGCAAAACCGCAAAACCGCGGTAATTTCTTGATTACCAACCGCGGTAAGAAAACATCCATACCATCCCAGCCCTAATCTCAGGTGCTAAGTGAGTGAGTGTGTGAGGCCACATGGGCTCAGGTAGGTATGGGATTGGGACACACTTCTCGTTGCTGACACGTGCACTATGCACATGTACCGTGCTGTTGTTTACCTTTGTAATTTCCGGATTTCCCTATGATCTCCGCGGTAAACGTTACAATGCTTTGAACTGTGGGTAATTCCGTTTGGTCAAGTCTGCACGCACCGATGCAGACCCTGATGCAGACTCACAGAAAGGCCTCGGTAAGTGTGTAGGCTACTCAAACCCTCACACCATTTGAAATTCGACATTGGGACAGCCCTAAACCCTTACGAATTTAGCGAGAACGCGCACCAGAGTGAGTTTGTGAGTCTGAGTCCGGACTTTGGGATTGGCCCTTTCAGAGAGATACCCACCTTTGAAATTGCTACATAAATGTCTGAGCAGTTGACAAAAAAGTGGGGACACAATTATAAAACCTAAAACATGCATCTGTCATTTGAAAAACATTAAAAAGTTTATTACTTATGGAAGAATGAACCCTTCTGTGTGAACCACTGATAACTGGTTATGTTGCCCATTGTGGAAACACACACTGTTTTATTTGTGGTTTTAAGACACATTCTATTATAGATCCTTCATAATATTTACAATTAATTATGTATAATTATTAAACCTGATAGCAGTTGCATATAATTGATATGTTTTGTCCTAGGCCTACTTATGAATCAGTCCTTTTCAGTGGGTGTGCCAAGCATAATCACACACAGGACTTAAACTTTCGCCCACGTATTCAGGAGATGGGTGTGTGGCCAACACGTGTCTTTAGGTGTGTGAGACCAACTTCTAGTCCCTACACAGCACTGTGCCTGCCTGCTTGGCACCCTTACACAGACCCACTAAATCCTGGTCCCAGAGAAGCATTTCCACATATGGACCACAATGGGATGTCTGTGCACAGAGTCAGCTTGGCTGTGTGCACAGAATTAATCCTTGAATTTTGGCATCCACACTTAAGGTGAACATAGTATCCTTACCGATGCACAGAGGGGCCTATTAGTAGTGATATATCTACGGGGAGAATGACTGGTGTTGAGTCAATAGCAATCCCCCATAATCCTACTGTCCCACTGGGGAAATCTCATCCTGCACTTCACAATCTGCTTCCCTCCACTTGGCTGAGGCTGAAACAAAGTGGCTCTAATTGAAGATGTGCTGTCAACCCACCATATCCATTGGCTCCACGCTTCAGTAAATTAAAAGCGGCCTTGGCTAGACTGCAGTGGCTTCTAGGAGCCACAGAGTATTGTCATTTCGCTTTGTATCTCAGGCTAGGCTGAAAACACACATACTGTAGCCCAATGTGTTTCAAGACACATACTGTATATACCACCATGTGTATGTAGACATGCAAATGTGTTCTGCAAAATAAGATTCAAATACAATCTATCATTAGAGTGCATGAAAATGCAATCTACTGTTATCCGATTTCTTCTTATTATTATTAGAGTGCATGAAAATGCAATCTACTGTTATCCGATTTCTTCTTATTACAGTGCATGAAAATGCACTGTACTGTTCTTCCAAGGCAACAACAACAACAACAACTTATTATTATTATTCCGCTTACCACTTTTTCCGTACGCAATTTCTCTTGAACAGTTTAACTTAGAAACTTTGTTCAAACTTTGTAACGTAGGTATTCAAACGGACCAAGCTGCTATGTCTTTTCAACTTTGAAACTTTTATACTTTTTAAACTATTAAAGAAAATCCCCATAGACTTAATTTTGCTGATTGTGACATCATAATACGGCCGTTAAGCAATTAGAATCCTATGGCAGGTGTTCAGGCCACCTGGATCAACTGCCAGTCTCAGGCTTTAAGCATACAAACTGGCCTTATTAAGACTACACATCCTGTTCAACTGCTTCCTCTGCCAAAAAACTGTTTCAAAATAAAAGTCCTCACTACAATATTTCACTGTTAAACAATTTAACCCTTTAAACTACTGAACTTTTCAACTGTTCAGCCATTGTAACTGTTACTTGTCATCAACTATGACTCCTACCCACTGTAGCTAGTTAGCATGTTAGCATAGTTAGCATGCTAGTTAGCATTTTTAACAAAACTGCTAAAAATGATTAGCTAAGTTAGCTAAGTAACATGGTTAGCATAGTTAGCATTGTTAGCATGTTTAGCAAAACTGCTAAAAATGATTAGCTAAGTAACATGGTTAGCATAGTTAGCATGTTAACATTGTTAGCATGCTAGTTAGCATAACTGCTAAAAATGATTACCAACCCTTTCGTTCAAAAATTCTAAAACACCAATGCTTTTTAATACTTCAAAATAACATATATGATAAATGAACCTTACATTTTTCAGTAGCCATAGGTGTGTAGATTTGAACAAAATCTAGTTTGGTTCTTACCGGGGCTTTTACTGCCTGAAATATTTTGTTTACCACGCTCAGAGTTTAATGCTGGGCTGGTGGGTGCCTATTTCCAACCTTGTGAATGGTTAGACCAAGAATTCTCGTTGCAAATCAAAATTCCACTGGAGCTCCAAGCGCTAGGTGTTAATTAATATTACTACGCTAGGTCGAAGTTCTCCCAAGTGCTATTGCGCCACACATTGTAGTTATCCTGTTTATTCACTTGGAAAATCGCCACATTTCATGTTGTGTGACCTTACACATTTTTATCAACTACTCGTGCAACTGCATTTAAGTAGGGAAAATGTGAATGTTTTTGATTACTCATGTTTTAGATCTTCCTCCCTCTATGGCTACGTCTGAGCCCGCTAGCATAGCAACATGCTAACACATTCGCGCCGCGCACCAGAGCGTTTGAGTACACGTACCGACACGGGAGAGGTATGACTTAACTCATGAAAGTTAAGGTAAGAACATATATTACTACTGACATTGGGTGGCGTGTTCCTTTAAAACTACAAGAAATACAGTTGCATTTATCTCCTCTTGTCAAGTCAAACATCAGTGCAGCTCAGTGCCTGGTTTCTTCCACATACACCGTTGGGAATTGTGGCCAAATAGTTCAGTCTTCGTTTCCTCAGACCAGATGATTTTACTTCTCATGGTCTGAGAGTCGTTCAGGTGCTTTTTGGGAAACTCCCGGCAAAAAATGGCTTTCATCTGTCCACTCTGCCATAAAGGCCTGATTGGTGGAGTGCTGCAATGATGTTTGTTTTTCTTTACGCTTCTCTCATCTGTTTTCAGATGCTGAGAGAAGATCACAGCTGTCTGTAGATCACTTCAGCGTGGAGGAAGTCCCAAATCCCACTGGCTGATGCTGTGATGGTGATACCCATCCACCATCCACCACCTTACAATATAACAAACAGACAGACACAGTCATCATCCCACAACAGTAGCAATGTCTGGACATGAACAATCTGTAGGAAATCTGATGACAGGGGAGTACCAGATGTCTCCTCCTTTTATTTGTTTACCCCCTGGATACATCCTGATGAAATAATCATTAAAAGATTAAGTGACTAAATATAGAATATCATAAATATTGCATTATGGAAAATCAATACATATCATACCACAATCCCCCTCTGACCATAAACAACACTGAGGAAATTGAGTCATGTGATGTGTGTGAACCAGTGTGTAATTGTTCCAGACCAACATGAAGTTTCAAAAAATCCCAAAGGAGCACTGAAACTGGAAATTAACCATGCTGTTAGTTCTGATTCTTCTAAGGCAGTCATGAATTATTGTGCTTAATTATTTACCATTGCAACATATATCTTCTTGAGTGTGTGTGCAAACATATTCTGTGTGTGTGTGTGAGAGAGAGAGAGAGAGAGTGTTAAAGAGACAGTGAACTGTCTTACAACAGCTGGAGAACTTTCTTTATGAGAAAGCCTGATGAGCCAGACCCACATCAAGATGTAGGGTCTGGGAACTTACCATAGGCACAGCTCAATCCGAGGGGCAACGCAATAGGATAGCGCAATAGAGTCCCATGCATTTTCCCACCAGCGGAGCTAGTTGGCTAGTTGATCAAACTTTTGCCAATTTAAAAAAAGTTTAACTCGAGTCACGATTCAAAGACCACTGTTCGCCAGCAGCAACATCCATCTTTTTCGTTTTCAAGGAGCAGGAAATTCATGCGGAACCGCCACCGACTCTATACACAATGTGATTGGCCTGATAGAAGTTTCATTTTTCCAGCTCGCAAGCCAACGGAAACTTGCTAGACTACCCTGGCTGCAAATGCACATGCACAAATTAGTATTGAATCTAGAGCTTTAATATAAGCTGTTTTATGTTATATTTAGTGCCACCTTTTTTGAGTCTGTGCCCCAACCCAGCCCATCAATTTGTTTTTCTACTGCAAATAATCATGCCATTGATTAAGGACTTTAAGTCACAAGCTGCTTCAGTGCTGTATAATGTTGTAATCCTGGATGCAGCGTCAGTCGGGTCTTCTTGAACATAAAATTGCCTTCCGATGTAGAGTAATGTATCCTGATGCCACCTCATGGCATAGCATTCTCACACATACAAAGATCTGCAACTGTCCTGAAGATGTGAGTGGGAATGTTTTGTCTCCAAGTGATCCACAACTCTCCAACAACTCTTGCATTTTCTAACACAGCGGGACAATGCTATGGCCTCCTCATGATGTCAGACTAGTGATCTTATCACGGACAGCATTCGATCTTTAACAGTGGCCCCAGTGGTGAATGTGATGTGTTTTTGAGATGTGTGGTACCACACTGCCAGCCTAGATTTACTGCAGTGAAACCATGAGTTGAGATAACCGTTGGGGGCAGCAGGCTATAATTCTGCACCTCATGGGATTTTAGCAATAGATTAGGGTCAGAGAGGGCTGCTGCTCCATCAGTAATTCACATTGCTCACTTCACAAAGTTCACTAAAGATCATGTATGTACATCTATGTACGGTACAATGGTGATTTTTAGCTCAGCAGGATGTATTTTTCATTTGATTCAGCTGAGATGTAGGCTACTGCCGTGTAAAAAGAATGTAAGGAGGCACGAAAACAACAACTGTTCAGTCAAGACAGGGATGGCCAAGTACATAGGGAAATGAAAATGAAATTCAAATACCACGGAATATTTGTAGCTACACTTTTCCTGCCTTTCTCAGAAAAGTACTTTTATTTATAACATTTTTAATGCCATTTCTTTATTATTGCACTGTGTAGCACTTGTAGATGCCCTGCAAATGTAAAGCTACAAATAATATATAATTTTTTTTAAATTATTATTATCATAACCATAATTGAAATGTTCTTGCCCAAATCCTTGTACCTTTTCTCTTGGAGTTATATGGAGTATACTGTAAGTAAAACCTAGCTAAGCAGATGAGCTTTATTTGGGTGTTTCCAGAGACATTCCCACGGAAGAGAGTAAATTAAAGGAATTATAATAATGAAGAGGAATCGCTTCAGGCCTTTTCTTCCTTCTCTGTGTTGTTGTAGGCTACAGTTAAGACTCCGCTTTTGAATATCTCAACACACATTTTCTTTCTTTCAGATATTGAATTATTTCTTTATGGTATTTTTGTGAGAGAATAAATACACAAAGCTCTAATGGATGATGTAGTTTTTTTGCAGTCAAAATCACGGGCTGACCAACAGGGGATCTTTGAGGAGAGCGAAGGAAAACATACGCTGTTTATCCAGCTGATGGCCCTTTGCGTAGACTGGGCTCCCCTACGCCTGTAGGACTTGACCCGGCATTCAGACCAGAGCAAAGACAACACTACTCAAGAGCTCCCTCCACCCCGGGTTTCAATCCATGGGGGGGGGGGGGGGGGGGGGGGGGGGTAGATTGGTTAGGTTTCCTGTTCGAAAGCCGCAAATCCACGATTGGTCATATAATTCACATGACATGGCGCGTATTGTGTCATGGGGCAAGACATAGTCTCATGACAGTGTCACGCTGTTCGAAAGGAGACGTCACAACATATCTCTGGACAGATGTTTCATCCGATAATGCTGTCCATGTTTATTCTGTTCATGATGGTTCATTCAGACATGTTATCTATATCAAATCACAGATAGATGCTGTGAATCAAGACAATGACATTGTTGGAATTACACTGACGTTTAGCTGTGTAAAGCAAACACGGAACAGCTGAATTGTTATGAGATAGTTGTGGCTACATGCTGAGGAAAAAACTGTAGCTGGCAGAGATATCTCAAAGAAACACTATAAACATTAGGACCAGAAACAAAACATCCGTTGCATAGACTGCTGTGATGTCATCAGCTATAATGTTTGATAGTTCACTATCAACAACTAAGGGTGTGTTCGAAACGGGTAAAGTTGCTGCCTTTTAAGATATCTAACTGGGGAGCAAGGCAGCAAGTGCGGTTCGAAACCAAAAAAACAAATTCTGCTGCCTTTTAAGATATCTTAGAATTCCCAAATAACGGTAATTTTTGAAGGCAGCATCGATGCACACTTCATGCTGCCTCCTACCCATAATCCCTTGCGGCAACGTCTGAAACAGCTGTGAAAGGTAAACAAACATGGCGGATGACATCGGTAATGGCTGCTGAATCTGTTTAAAATGTCATTTGTGTGATCTTATTTTGCTTAGATTTGCAGATTACAGATTAGAAATAAACAATTTACTATCTGATTATGCCATTGTTGTAACCATTAATAGCGTCTGGTCTGATATATCTGCCGGCCGTAAAACTAATTTATACCGTTAGCCTGCTAGCTTACGTAAGCTAATTTAGTTTAACGTCAGGCCTTTGCTAACGTCATACCGTAGTGTTAACCAAAGATTCTAGAGTGCTACGCTCATTTTTAAAAGATGCATTTAATCCAAAGTCATGTCTAGTGAGACAGCTCCCTATGTAGGGAGGGAGGCAGTAGGCAGCTGTCTCCCGTTTGGAACACACCCTAAGTGTCCACACTATCGGGTACATTTTGTATCTTAAACTAATCATGATGACTTGTGTGCTCCAGCACTTGTGTGATTACAACATAATCTGTGTTCATTTGATGTCCTGATGTCTGTGTGAAGGTCTTTGGGTTGCACAGAAAATGCGCTATATAATTAAAACTTACTTACTTGTGAAAACAATGACAACAACATCAAACAGCTAAGAAGACACATAGTCACACTATTTACCAGACAGGACACACTGCAGAGAAACTTTAGTAGTATTATACAGTTCCACAACTCACAGGGAGAGGTATGGAGTTCCTTTCCTTTAGTCTACCTGTGGAATAGATAGATAGATAGATACTTTATTCATTCCGAGGGAAATTTTCTACAGTAATTGTAGGAACCACAATGTGGTTAAAGCTTTGAATTGCCTTGCTCGGCAAAATGCATGTGCATATGGAATGACATAATCCAAATTCCATCGTGAGTCATTGGGCTGTATTTTGGACACCAGCGCATGGCATAAAGCTCGTTTTCCACCCGCGCAAAGTTTAATTCGGTATTTTGCACGTTTATTTTTTAAACATTGCGCCCAGGGGTGTGGCAATTAACAACCTAGGGAGGGGCCTGGCGCGTTGTCTAAAAATTTGTTGTCTGGGCGGTGGTAACCCATTGTCAGTCAATAGTGAAAGTAACTGCATATAACTGTCTTGTCGTTGACTGACTCCTTGGTGTTAGTTAGTTTCACTTTGCCAATGAGTTCAAATAATAGGAGTGCAAATGCGTGAAGGCTATGCTAGGTTTTAGTAAAGCATGGTTTAGTGGAATGACTATTCCATACGGTCTCGCAAGCAGCCTCCTTTAAATGCGCCGTTGAATGCCAAAATACCGATGCATTTATTTGACATATCGCGCTTTGCGCCGTTAAAGGGAATGACAGATGTCATTCTCATTGGTTTAAAATGATGTTACGCCCCAAACACACCCATATGACTGATTAAAAAACCTAGGAACACCTTGTTGCGCCATGCGCTCCACTTTTGATAATGAAACCCCTCCCAATGTGAACTGGACATCCTACTAAATTATACAAAATAGACTTTTGACGAGTGACGATGCACTTTAGCAGGGACGTGCACAGGAATTTTGAGGGGCAGTTGCTCTGACCTGAAAAAAGCCCCCCCCCCCCAAAAAAAAACAAAAAAAAACTCATGGGCTATATGCAGGACTGAGAATAACAGCGTCTTTTTACAAATATATACACAAAGAAGTAAAACACTGAAATACAGCACTGAATCACCTTAATTATCATTATTATTTTAATGCCCACTAGTGGTATTTATGTTCTGCTCAGGCAAGATCTTTGAAATGACCTCTAAAATAGCCTATGTTTATTTAGATTACAATAATTTAGCATGCAGCTCTTTAATCCTGTACTTTCTAGCATGGTCCTCTCATCTCATATTTGGTGATCATCACTTAGGCCTTCCTGTCCTCTGTGCCTCCTCCTGGTCCACATTTTCCTCACATAGTCTGGAGGCTTGTGACTGCTCCTCATCTTAAATGTAATGTAATTATGAAACATTGCCATTAGTAGGTTAAAATATGAGTCTGATTAATTAATCAATTTGTGTCAGTGTCATGTCATCTTTATCACAGTGCAAAGTCTCTGTTTCACCTGGCTTGGCTTTTTCGCAGCCAACCCTGCAGTGATTGCTGCCTCCCTGAATTGTCTCTCCCTCTCCTGAATCTGACTCTTTTCTGTGGGCATCTTGGCTTCAAACAATACCCAAAATACTAGTGATAGGATTTAGGCATTTAACCATTTTGAATTAAATAATTAATGTGATGCATTACTTCCATCATTCATTCTTCTTGCTAAAACGAAATGTGAGAAACTAACTATCAGCAGACATGTAGCTTAGTTTGCCTAATGCCTACCAAAAAAAATAGTAGCCTATATGCTATGTGATAACGGGTTGCTTCTCTGCAAGCTGTCTGATTATTTAGGCTAAACGTGGCAAACTCAGCCTGGATTTATGAAGATTTTAATTAATTTCATAAAACTTGATGACAACCGCGACATCTCCTTCTAGGGCCGCTTATGCAGGCTCAGCTCAGGTGCCGGTCGCGTGCAGCGCTGCAGCCACGTAAACAGAGTTTGCCCTTCCCCTACTGTCTTTCATTTTCGGTGCCCGAATGGAAGTGAATGAGGCTTTGCGATTTTTTTGTTTGTTATATATAGGCCTACGTGAAATTCTGCATCCATTGTACGATTTATTTATTTATTTTCCCCATTGGAAGGGCAACATGAGTCAAGAAGGGCATATGGGCAGTTGCCCGGGCAACCTGAGCAACCCCCCTGTGCACGTCCCTGCACTTTAGAATGTCATGATAGGGCCCATTGTCTACTTCAAGAGTTCTTTATAAGCTATGAGCAGCACTAATGCCCCACAAAAAAAATTTCAGAAGGTTTACGGCTCCTACACACAGCTGCGTGCGTTGCGTTGCTGGAGACGCATCCCATTCACTTTACATGGGCTCACGTCATCCGTTGCCGAACTGAATTGTGGGTCCGTCGCGCCGCGTTTCTCCCGCCGCTCGCGTTGAGAAGTTCAGCTGTTGCTGCACCGAGAGATGGCACCGGCCAATCAAGCCAATCGACTGACAGCACCAACCAATCAAATGACGGTTATACTTCAAGTCATTTGCATAGCTACCGTCGGGAACACCCACTGGCATGCGTTGACGGAACGCAACTGTGTGTAGGAGCCATTAAGCTACTTCTCAACCAATTTATCTGAACTTCAGTTCAAAATACATTGCAGCTACTGGGATTGAGATAAGCAGAAAAGTCATATTAGAAACTAAAGGCATATTTATCTGCCCGACCATTCAATTAATTTAGTAGTCACGTAGCTTTGTGTGTTAAAAAAAAGGCTCAGGATGACTGTATTGAGAAGGGAAGTATGAAGGAAATTCTGAGAGGCAGCAGAAGAAATGCCTGCTGGGAAACCCTGAAATGATGTACGGTGTGCCAGCTTCCTCTGCCCCGTGGCATTCTTTGAAGCCGCATCCTCTGTTTTAAAGGCTGGATTGGACGAAAAATTACTCATAAATGAAAAACAAATTTCAGAGGAAATCACAGTATACAATGAGGGAAATGTTGTTTTTTTGCCATGGTTTAGTTCTCTTTAACTTTAAATGGTACACTTTATGCATGCATATTCAATTAAAAAAATCTAAATTTACCAGGGCATGTCACCACACACAAACACACACACACACACACACAAACATGTACGTATTTATGAATAATTGATTCTATAGGCTATGCTTTGTCTTGCTTGTGGATGTACATGTGTTTTTATTCCACCATGACACATGTGCGTATGTGTATGCATGGGCAATGTGCATTGAAGTTGTGTTTGAAGTTGTGTTGAGGATGTACTACTCAGCCCACACAGAAAGACAGAAAACATACATACACACATGTGTACACACACACACACATACAGTATACACACACACACACACCTACACACGTCTCAAAACCTATGCAGCAAATTTACCATAGAACATCAACTCCAACCCACACACACACACACACACACACACACACACACACACACTACTGCAGATAAATCTCAGCTCCCCAGGCACTCGCGTAGGATTCCCCGGCCCTCGTCTCATCCCTAGGATGCCGGAGGAATGTATTATTCAGCGTGCAGCCTTCCTGAATGCATGGAACCTCTCACACACTCCACTTGCAATGGGTTTGTCTTTTTTTATACGTAATCTGGTGTGGCGGCCTCTCAAAGGATATCAAAAGGATCACAGCCTTTACAGTACCACAATCTTCCTCAACTCCTCATGAAACGAGGGACACCGTTATGTTACGTTAAGTCTCACATACTTAAACCCATTTTTTGCCCTCTTACTGTTGTATCAGGTTGATATTTGGAAAGAATTTCTGTGAAGAACCTTTGAGGAGTCTCTACTTGCTTTCTTCACTTCACATTATCAAAGTGTTTTTTGTGGTGTAGGTGGCAGGTGACAAAATGCTACGAGTCCCTAGTAGACATACACACATACAGTATACACACACGCTCACACACAAACACAAACACACTCATTAGTATGCATCCTCTTAATCACACGTTCATTCATTATTCAGCTCTGTGGTGTTATGAATAATTCAAAAGATGCGTTTCTGTGTGGGAAGTGAATGTGAGGGAAGCCTACTTTCTTCTTCTTTTTTCATACTCTTTTCTTTTTTTTCCAGAGGGCGGGGGGTCTCTGTCTTTCTCATCCCCTTGAGCTCTTCCTCCTACACCTTCATTTCTTATTCTTGTTTGGTTTCCCACTCTGTCCATTTTTCTTTCACAAGCTGTCTTGAGTTCTCACTTTGGGGGGGCTTCGCCATTCTTTTACTCAAAGGCGGCTTTGGTGTGAAGACAAATAAAACACATTAAAGAGTGCGAGCTTTTTGCAAAACTTTTGCCTCGGGGGTTTTCTTCTAAATTACTGCATTAATAAAAGACTCCTTTTCAACCGCGTTGCTGTGAAGAAGATGGAGTTAGGTTGGGAGGCACGCTCAAAAGTCAATGGTTGGACTGCTTTGACCCCCCCCCCCCCCCCCCCCACACACACACACACACACCCTAACCAAGCCATTCAATCACATTTCCCTACAGTACTGACACAAGAAAAACCTTTTCGTCTTTTGGGCCGAGTTGAAGTTTGATTGGCGAATTACATGACTGCATCCTCCGGCAATCAAAACAAGGTTTGTTTTGATGTGCACTCTAAAGGTTGTTTTTTGTCTTCCCCCCTGCTTCAATTCACTGAGTCATTTGGGCCGCAGAATTTTCCCGCAATGCAGGGATATGGAGGAAGACAATGACTGAGAGGAGACACCACAACGAGGGTAACATCACAACAGGGAGTGAGAGAGAGAAAGAGAGAGAGAGAGAGAGAATGCCCTCAGATACAAAATATATTTTTTAAAAAGATATACTTCCATTTTCTGTCTTCACTGACCATATTTATATCCGCCAGGCAGAGATCTGGACTCACACACACACCTTTGGGTGTCCAAATAAGGTGTTTATATTTATTGCTAACGCTCTTATTTCAGCCAGATGGCTCCAAACAGCCATGATGAGGCTTTAATATGACCACACATCACTGTAAGCATCTGACTTGTCCTTCAGCAGATCATTACATAGGCTGGATAGACGCTGTAAAGAGTTCCCCCATCACCTCAGGTGGTAGTTGACAAACCCTGAAATCCATGCCTCTCTTTGCTCGGAGGTAGATTAACTGGCTCTCAAACATCTTTTTCACTGTATGGAGACAGCCGAGGGGATGAGAATCGATTTGGGGTTTTCTATCCCTCCCTTGGTAATTGTATCTGGGGTGTTTCGCACTGCATTTTAAACAGGGGAAGCGGTGCTTAATGTGCCATCATATATCAGCTGTAATGTTGCTCCGTGAAGATGTTCCCCCGAAGACAGTAATAGTGTGTGTGTGTGTGTGTGGGGGGGGGGGGTAGAGAGATTAGACAGCCCCTGGATGAATCCCAATGAGACAGACAGACTGCCACTTCACTCCTCTTGTGGGTAGCAGCCAACACAGGATGCCCTGGTTACATCATGTGCACCTTCTGAATCACGCTCCAGAAGATGATTTGTGGTTTAGTTTTCATTCAGGCGTTTGTTTAAGAGTCCCAGTAAAGAGGAACACAGATTCAATTGTAAAAAAAAATCAACACTTGGGAATGAATCATCATGATAAGTGGTTTTGGCAGACTGAATGTACACAACCCTAAGGCCACTGTGCAGAAGGTACTGCCATTGTTGCAAGTAATACAAGCAGAAAATGGTGACATTGCATTTTGGCTGGCTGGCATCCCTGGCATGGCACAGAAGGTAGGTGGCACAGCGTGATTTAAGAGCTCGCTTCCTACTCAGTCAGGCCAGTGGCCCACACAGACCATCTGCCACCAGACTGAGCAGCCTGGTAGCTCCCACTGCCCACAGACCCTGTGTTCCTGTAGTCCACTTCACATACATAAACTCTTTTTCCCTTTGACAAACAGACAGTCCAAATAGATGAATGCCTATATGAGCAATTATTTATTTATAACTCCTGCTGGTTTTAATAAAGTGCTACTTCAAATTAATGGCTCTGTTGTGGTTCTGAATGAATGCAACAGCACTTGATGGCTGATCATGACATTAATAAAGTGTTTGATGGCTCAAATGCCTCACAAAGGCCTGTGGCAAAAATGAAAGAGAGCAGCATCCCCTCTACCCCCTCCCGGTGTTGATCATAGGGGCTGCCTACACCAATCGTGGATGAGTCACATAGCAGAGAGGCAGTTGCCAGGTACCAGGGGTGTGTGTGATGGGGTGCGGGCGGACAGATAGATTGCCCTCTCACCTCTCACCACATGTTCACTCCTCATCACTTGTGATGCCGGGCATTACGCGGCGCCTTTTCACTCCTCTCTGCACTGACCTTGCGTGGGCACGGCACTCTCGCTGCCCACACTCACTTCCAGCTTGTGCCCAACAGCGGCTCTGGAATGAGAGACAGGACCGGATGTGAAAAGCCCCCATTAGCTTCCTAATACCTACTCCCCATTGGCTGCCTTGCACTACTCCACTAGCACTACTCCACTTGTACACTTGCACACTTTGCAACTTATTGTTGTTGTCCTGTTGTCCTGAAAACACTTCTGAACACACTTCTGCTGCTCTTACATAACTTGCACCACTATGCCACTTGCATACTTAGGGGGCAATTCCACGGAAAATTGACTTTTTGTCACATCCATAACACCAATGAAATGCCTTGGCATTTGTATGATGTGAATGATAACATTCTTTTTGTGCATTTTTTCTCATGTACATTCTTCAGCCAAAAATAGAAAATGCTCAAATTTCATGTAATCATTCACATCATACCATACCATCACATTTTATTGGCGTTATGGATGTTACAAAAAACATAATTTTCCATGGAATTGCCCTAGGTCAAACAGAACTACCTCAGCCATTTATTGGCCTGACTTTTGCACTATTATATTGACTGTCTACTGTATGCACAATTGCACATTTTCAACTCAAATTTTGCTGCTCTTATTTTCTTCATTGTATGTGCCTTCTTATTTTTACTTTTTATATTGTTTACTTGAATGTTATGTTTGTCTGTGGACCTAATTGGTAAAATATGTCTTGTCTCCACCATGGGATAGTGGGAAACGTAATTTCGATCTCTTTGTATGTCTTGACATGTGAAGAAATTGACAATAAAGCAGACTTTGACTTTGACTTTGACTTAATACACAGGCTCTGGACATTTACACAGCCTACCATGTGAATTACTAACCATGCACGATTTATTTGCTGTAGTGACGGGGGAAAAACGCTGACCTCTTGAACCACACTGCATGCACAAGGATGAACATAGTATAATGGCGGGGCTATAGGGGGGATGTATACAATATAGAATCAAGAGGAAGTGCCCACCCAGCCTGTGTCATGCTTCTTGAACAAATACCGTGTTAAGTAGGAATTGTTTACTCATGCAAGCTGAGCAACGGTCTAACAATCACCAGGGAGAAACAGGACGCAAAAAAGGTGAGGAAAACAGGAAGAATGGCACTGTGACTCCCTTTGCCTCTTTGTTTTTGCTGCTAACATGATGCACAGCGATGCTTAGCAACCGTGACTTTTGCAGCCAACGAACAAAGCAAGCACAGTGCATACACACATGGCTTTATTTGACTATAGTCAATGTGCTCTTAGAGTATATTGGAGAGATCTTATTGATGATCATATTCATGTACCACAATTTGTTGCAATATGATTGCCTGTTTGGATGAATGTATTACCACCTTGCAAGTTCTCTGGCAGGCAACAGTTTGGAGTGAAGGTGGACCTGAAGTGTCTGAAGTGAAGTACCTCCATCAAATGAAACTGAGTGAAAGGCACCTTCAATTGAATAAAATGAAGGCTATGTGTGCTATGTGCTTTTAGGGTTATTTTGACCCACACTCACACAATACACAAGCCCTTAACCTTGGATGGACTTTCTATTGTTAGACATGGACCTAGTTTAGCCACGATGATTAATCATAACACATATCCGGATGGGCTTTTTCAGCCATAAAATTAGCCATGACCTTGACACCAGTATCGGCCATAATCATGTAATGTATTGCCAAATGGACATTTCTGTTACATCACCAGACGAAGAGTAAATAGTTGTGAATAACTGCACTGTAGACTGAAGCCTCATTACAGTTTATTTGAATTAATTATTATTTAATTTGCCTCCAGCAAGCCAGCACCAAGGATTCTGAATGCTTTGCGACTTCAGTGGAGGACATGTTTTCACTTTTTCTTTGTGCTTTTATGAATAAGTAATGCATAGCTTGTGTATTTTCTAAAAACAAGTTCTTTTAGGCCGGTGCTCCCAGTTTTACAGAATGTGTCTGCATGCAAACAAGGAAACACATTTTTAATGGATCCAACATCATTGTATTGTGATGCATCAATATATTAAGTGTACATTTAGTAATGCACTTATACTTACTTTCCTGCCTATTAACCAAGGTTTATCAGTTGATTTGACATTTCTTCAGCTATGAGGTGAATACACAGGGACGGGCTATACACGTGAATGCAGTTCTTTTCTTCATTCTTTATGATTAAAGCACATTCTGATTCTGATTCAGAGGGCTATTGAGCACTGCGGTTAATACACAGGTGTGCAGTTTACAAATTAGTCAACCTCACTGTTTTTAATAAAACTAAACCGAACATTGGGCAACATGAGCCTGGTGTATTACACAGGTAAACTTTCTTTCTTTACATGAGTGTCAAAGTGTTTTCCTGAACTTGTGAATGCGACTGTAAGGTCCCCAAACATTCCATTTTCCCCACAAAAACAACTTTCCAGGACACAGAAACTGGGTCATAAAGTGTTTCTTTTAAAGAAAGTGCATAATACTCCAGTTCATGGTCACAGCACTTTGACTGCACCATCTTATTAGCAGTGAATGGCAGAAGAAATGCAGACTTTCTTTTTGCTGTCCCTGCCTTGTCAATCCCTGTTGGTTCTCCAGGGAACGCCTGTATGCATTTTTAACCAGGCTTCAGCAAGACACAGCAGCAAAACTGTGAGTGGAATTACACGAGTTAGCCCTATGCTCTCACTGCACGGGTAACACTCCATAATAAGGTGCCATAATAAATAGCAAACTAGTAATTACCTAACCCTTTGTTAATATTTGTGAATTGTTACTAAAATATCTATTTGGCACAAGTTAATAGTTTTTTCATCATTAATTCAATATTAGTTGTTTGCATAAAATCTGTATATTAATATTTTAACAAATCTATTAACTAATATTGTATTAATATGTGTTAATAGTTAACTAAATGTATTTTTGGCACTAATTAACAGTTATTTCTTACATCATTTAAATGTTAACTGTTTATTTACAAACTATATACTAATATAAAAGTTAATGGCATATTATTATTTATCTAGCTTTTCTGATTAGCTTTGTGGAGAATTTATGGAATTTATGGTTTATAGCTTTATGGTCTTGTGGGGTGTATAAGGCACCCTACTGCCAGTGGTTGGTTGTGTGAGAGTTTGCACACCTCTTCTTCCACTTCATCCTTATTGGATACCTTTGTGGTTGGCTGTCCTGTAATTGGTGACCCTCTGTCTAGTGTTTGAAAGTAGTGTACTCTTTGCCTTTGGAAGTACTATTTGGTTGCTGCTTGAATTTGGTGAAATTCAGGGGAGGGGTGTAACAGAGTTAGAAATATAGTTTAGTGTTTGTATGTGATTTTCGCCGTAATTAAGCAGCTTTTTTGAGATTGGTGTTTTGGAGCCCCCTTTGGAGAAACGGTATACTGCAGCTCTGCTGCGTTTTGTCCTTGCATTGTTGCCATAGCTGATCAGAAGCGGTATGCTTTGCATTGGGTAGGTTGGCTGTATAAAGCACTCTCCACTTTGTTTGTAACTGTAAAATGTTGTTTACGTTGAAAACTTCGATATACCACTTGTATTATATTACTTTACATGTATTGTTAGGATTTGGTAGCAATTCTAGCAACTTAGAGAACGTTTATTAATGTTTTCATTATGACCACGAGTTCATACACACGAGTCTGGAAACTCCGCTAGCAACTTTCCATGCATTCAGTGTAGTTTAGCTTAGTGCTCATGGAAAGTGCAATTCAGTCTAGTAGGAAATGAATATACATTTTGTTTAGCATTATGTTTATGCATTACCTATGTATGGTCTACGTCTGTGAGTGTTTAGTGAGTCTCAGAATATTAATAAACTCGTTCTGTGCACCTGAACATTCCATGTCGCACGTCTCCCTTGCTAGTAGGCCTGACAGTGATGGTATAGGAATCATGCATGTAGCCTAATATAGCCCATTCAACTACTTCTTTTTATTTTGCTTGTGCAGATGCTGTTTTATGTATGCCAGTGCCTGAAGGCATGTTTTGTTTGAACTTTTCCTAAAGGAATAAATGTGATAAGCCAGTTTTGGTCTCAGTCCCTTCACTGTCTGACTAATAGTTAGCCTATATATTACTAATATATTAATTAAGCTTAACCAACTTTATTATAAGGGTCCCCCATACTGATAGTTATATATTACTAATATATTAATTAAGCTCAACCAACTTTATTATAAGGGGCCCCACGCTTATAGCTATATACTACTAATATATTAATTAAGCTTAACCAACTTTATTGCAAGCGTTTCTGGCGCCGACAAGAGTGGCGGCATGTCAAGGTAGCTCCGTGTTTTTTTCTTGAATTTCCCCCTATCTATCTATTGTAAGGGTCCTATGGGGAGTGGTTCATATTGGGATAGGCAGAAGCACAGTTTAATATCAATTAGTTAAATAATAATAAGTCATTAACTTTTCTATAGAAAACTATATTATTAACATATAATTTGTAAATAAAACATTTAACATTTAAATGATGTAAGAAATAACTTAATTAGTGCCAAAAATACATTAAGTTAACTATTAACACATATTAATACAAAATTAGTTAATAGATTTGCTAAAACATTAACATACAGATTTTATGCAAACAACAAATATTTAATTGATGATGAAAAAACTATTAACTTGTGCCAAATAGATATGTTAGTAACAATTCACAAATATTAACAAAGGGTTAGGTAATTACTAGTTTGCTATTTATTATGGCACCTTATTATGGAGTGTTACCAAATCATTTTTTCTCACACAATGCATTGTGTGATGTTTAAAAGTGCACATCCAATTAATGAATAATTGATTAACCTTTTTCTCCCTGTTTGCTGAAGTAGGCATCAGAGTAAAACACTGGAATTACATAAAGCTCACCATGACATTTTGTCCTTAAGGGATACCAGCAATGCGTCAGTAGTCCTTAAAAATTCCTTTAAAAAAAAGTCCTTAAAAATTTAAAACATTAGGTGGGAGTGGAACCAGATCTCCCCTCAGGTTCATCAGGTGAACACAAAGTCACGGATAATCGATTGAGGTTTAAATCCTTAATTGAAAAAAAACCGTTAAAGGAACACATTTAATTAAAGAAATAGGATTAAAATATTCCTGGCTTAAAAAGACAAACAGCAACCTTCCTTTCACCCTGTCCTGCAAAGAGTTATATTGAATGTCAATGTTTTTGCTGAGATATTTGGAAGACAGGAAATGAACTGAACTGTGAGTGATTATTATATAATATATTTAGTGTGTTGCAAGTTGGCGACCTAACATAAATCGTTGTATTAGCTCATGGGCCTCGACTTAATTGGCAGGGGACCCACTGAGACAGGATAATAACAGAAATATGCCAGGTATTCGAAGTATGCACTTAACCTTTCATCTCCCAGGTGGCATCCCCAGCAATGGTGACTACTGGTCGGTCAAACCCAGTCTTGCAGAGAAAACTCACTTGTATTGCTAATTTCATCACACTTTTGCTCTTGAATAAAAAAATAATGATGATTTTTCCACTTCCGTTTACTATTTGATCGAAGACTCTGAAAATAGCCTACTGAGAAATAGAACCACTCCATATAAACATTCCATATTATCTGTAGCCTATCCATGTTCTGCAGCCTCCAAGCTGTTGGATAGACTACCTGGGACCACATACAGTAATAAAGAGTGTGCTGCCCTCTAGTGAACTGTGAACAAGTTTCAGAAGGAATTAAGTTCCGGTATCATTCAGCTCTGATTATACACAGCGCATTCCAGAAGAAAAAAAACATCAGATTATTTTGAATTTGCAAACGTACGCAATTAGGCACAAGACATTTGGCGGAGACCTACAATATCCAGAATCCCAACAACTAGTTATTCCCATCAGGGGAAAAACCTTTCCTCTCAGTTTTGAGATACTCAGGTTGCTGTGAAAGATGTGATATCCATTCCAGTCTGAAAAACTCCACAATCTGCACATCTTCAATAGCCAAACAGCCCTGCATATAGATCCTCGCGCTAAGCATGGTAGGCATTTGCTTGACAACTCCTAATTTCGCTCTTTTGCTTGCTTCCTCGTTTTCGTGCATGTAACCATATGACCAAAATCATGTGACAAGAAATGCGGAAGTCATCAATACAGTTTGTATTTCAATGTGAACACAGTAGTAGTAGCAAGGGTGAAAGGGGGAACAGGAGACAACGAGTTGGAGATGAAACGAATTTGGCTTTCGAGCGTTCTCTGCATGACATGTTTTTGGAATGTTGGCTACCCTCTGGAAAATGGAATGCTTTTCCCTCGTGAATCTCCTAGCCGCGAAATTAAAGAACTGAGCGGGCTATGGGCATTCCGAGCTGATTTTTCGAAGGACAGGAATTTAGGATTTCAGAAAGCATGGTTTCAAAGTCCGTTGGTCGAGGTAAACTTCAATTGCTGTCGAAATGTGCATGATGTTCCCTGTGTTGATGAAAATATATCATCCCTCTGTGGAAACAAATGTAGTATATTGTAACAATTTGGAAAAAAAACCTTCTACGCCAACCAACCAAGATGCCCATGTTTACTCGTCTCGGGCATTACATTTGAAATAGGCACAAGTGAGGGCACAAGCCCCGGGGTGTGTTTGCATAATGACGTTTAACCTATTTTCTACAGTTGCATTTGCATTAATTTATGTATATTGAAGGTGAAAAAACAAGCCTGACTTGAGGGGGGATTAGACGTAGGCTAGCCTAAGTAAGGAACAGGTTATTACTTCTAGAATAAGGATTGGTCACACGTTTTTGAACAGTAGGCTAGGCTACTTTATTTATATTAGGAAAACACCAGAGTGGCTTGTGTTCATGTCAACTTGTGACTGCAACATGTTTTGATTTCTTGTAGAAAGTATGACCGCCAAAGACAAGATATATTTAGAGAATTGCGAGAGATTGGCTTGGGAGAAGTATCATTGAAAAGTATTTTAGAAGTAGGCCTAGGGTTAAGCGGGAGGGGAAAACGGTTTTTTTTTTTTTTTTTTACATTTTTAAAAGACACTGGACTATATAGCAGGATATAGTGCACTAAGGTGCTAGTCCCATAGGTGACAGCAATGCAACTTTTTGGATGTCCCGGCTGTCGTAAAACCCCGAAGAAGAACAACAACAAGCCTGACCTGAAAATAAACTCATAATGTCAAATCTGTCTCTGCTCTTCAGACTGGTCCAGTGATTGATATGCCCGTGCCTGCCAGCTACAATGATATTACCCAGGACGCCAAGCTCAGGGATTTCATAGGCTGGGTGTGGTATGAGAGAGAAGTGTGGATCCCAGGCAGCTGGCTGCAGGACATGGACCGCAGGATTGTGCTGAGAGTGGGAAGTGCTCACTATTACTCTGTGGTTGTAAGTATAATGCAGTTGTAAGCACTGATCTCCCTGATGTTCAACCTCAGCTGTCTGCTGCTCTGTTCTGTCAGTGTCAGCTGAAGACTTTGCCACTCATGAGGTTTTAAAATCCTCATGATAACATTTAATAGCACTCAGTGGCGTTATTTCTGTCCATTCCTGTTTTCCTGTGGAACGTTTTAGTGGGTGAACGGGGTCAAGGTGACTGAACATGAGGGTGGCCATCTTCCTTTCGAAGCTGACATCGGCTCAGTTGCACGAAAGACTCCCGGAACACCATGCCGCATCACCATTGCTGTAAACAACACCCTGGACCTCCACACCTTACCACCAGGGTCCATCCAGCACATGAATGACCCCAAAAAGTAACCAGTCACCATATCTGTTCCACTGAACTATACAGGTGTTGGTTATATAATTAGAATATCATGAAAAAGTTGATTTATTTCAGTAATTCGGTTCAAAAAGTGAAAATTATTATAATGTATACATTCATTCCATACAGACTGATTTATTTCTTTTAATTTTGATGATTTATAACTGACAACTAATGAAAATCCCAAATTCAGTATCTCAGAAAATTAGAATATTGTGAAAAGGTTCAATATTGAAGACACCTGGTGCCACACTCTAATCAGCTAATTAACTCAAAACACCTGCAAAGGCCTTTACATGGTCTCTCAGTCTAGTTCTGTAGGCTAAACAATCATGGAGAAGACTGCTGACTTGACAGTTGTCCAAAAGATGACCATTGACACCTTGCACAAGGAGGGCAAGACACAAAAGGTCATTGCTAAAGAGGCTGGCTGTTCACAGAGCTCTGTGTCCAAGCACATTAGAGAGGTGAAGAGAAGGAAAAGATGTGGTAGAAAAAAGTGTACAAGCAATAGGGATAACCGCACCCTGGAGAGGATTGTGAAACAAAACCCATTCAAAAATGTGGGGGAGATTCACAAAGAGTGGACTGCAGCTGGAATCAGTGCTTCAAGAACCACCACGCACAGACGTATGCAAGACATGGGTTTCAGCTGTCGCATTCCTTGTGTCAAGCTACTCTTGAACAAGAGACAGCGTCAGAAGCGTCTCGTCTGGGATAAAGACAAAAAGGACTGGTCTGCTGCTGAGTGGTCCAAAGTTATGTTCTCTGATGAAAGTACATTTTGTATTTCCTTTGGAAATCAAGGTCCCAGAGTCTGAAGGAAGAGAGGAGAGGCACAGAATCCACGTTGCTTGAAGTCCAGTGTAAAGTTTCCACAGTCAGTGATGGTTTGGGGTGCCATGTCATCTGCTGGTGTTGGTCCACTGTGTTTTCTGAGGTCCAAGGTCAAGAGCAGTGAGCTGTGCCGTGCCTGAGCAGTGCCACAGACAGATCGACTCCATGCCAGGCCACATTGCTGCAGTAATTAAAAAAAAAATGTTCATACTTTTCAGTTGGCCAACATTTCTGAAAAAAACTTTTTTTGTATTGGTCTTAAGTAATATTCTAATTTTCTGAGATACTGAATTTGGGATTTTCATTAGATGTCAGTTATAATCATCAAAATTAAAAGAAATAAACATTGAAATATATCAGTTCCAGCCAATCACTGACGAGATGCGCATTCATGACAGTTTCAGTTGCACTGGAGGGAGGGAGCTGTAGAGCTACAGTAGCTCTCTGTTTTGTTTGAAATGTCAACAGAAGTGACATTACCCAACTGTGCTTAGAGAACCTTTAAATGGGAATGAGTATGTTATTTAAGCAAGCAGAAACTTGTGATTTGGGGTTAACATGAGACTGAGCTTGTTTGTCTTTTTTAAATAACTTTTGCATGGACAGGTATCCAGAGGGGTATTTTATACAGAACACTAATTTTGACTTCTTCAACTATGCTGGCATACACCGCCCAGTCCTTCTCTACACTACACCTGCTGTGTACATTGATGATATCACAGTGCAGACCTCCTATTCAGACAGCACAGGTACGATTGGTGATTCTTTCACAGCCTGAGCCTCACTGTTTTTCTGTATGTTCAGAGAGTTTAATGACTGTTGATGTTCAATGTCAGCTCATCTGGTAAAAGTAAAATGTCAGTAGATAAAAAAAGATGAAGTCATAACAATAACATTCAGATATCAAGCCATCTGTGGGGTATACCAAAGTCCTTTTAGGCAAGTCCCTCCACTCGGCGGCCATATGGCAACGCTTTTTGGGCACTCATCGGGCATCCATCTCGGCATAAATGCGCGTGCGCAAGGCTTCACGACACCAATCTACTGCAATCTTGCTCCAGCAGCGAGATCACAACACATGATTGGCACGATGTCTTCACAACACACCACATTATTGGCTCAATGTATTCACAACACAGCACATGATTGGCTCGATGTATTCACATGTCACCGTTCTGCCACGGAAGGGGTGTGATATGCGTAGACAACTGCGTTACAAACTAAGCTAAGCCCATGCATTTCTATGGAGAGTTTTTTTGAGTGCTGTCTCATTAGAAAGTCTCTGGGTATACTACAAATCTCGATTAGTGGGTTAGCGAGGTATGTTGCGCTCAAAGCCGGGGTATGCTGTGACACGAAAGTGGATCTGTTTTAGTGTCTCTATATCACCATGGTATCTTATGCTGTCAACCAAACCTGGTCGGGAGGAGGTTATGTGCTAAGTTATAGCTCAAATCGTGTAATCTACCGCCCACTGACCAATCAATTGTCTTAAAAACGAAGTTTTCTCACGTGTAGGATTCTGTCATATATCTTACAGGTGGAGCTCCGCCTAACATTTTGGATCTCGAATGCGCTTTAATAGTGCTGTGCATGCAAATATCCCACTATGGACGTGCATACCATACAACAACTGATGACAATTGATTTATTTGATGTTATAGGTTAGACACAAAAAAATACCGCAGTGTAGATTAAGCTGTCGCTCATGAATGCGGAAGTAATTGTTTTTAAATAGAGGCGGTCTTGTGCGTCTCCACGTTTTACGATTGGCCAAAGTCATCCCAACACAGAGAACGCGCACAGATCTGAGCTGAAAGCCTAGTTTGACAAATATAGCCTATCACATAACTGCTATCGTTGTATCACTTAACGTATACCCCTGAGTCAAGGCTTTGTGAAGCCTCGATATGTCTACATAGCCTAGATATGTGTAACGTGCTTCGTAGTATACCCCACTGCAGTCCAACCTTGAATGTTTTACTAAAAATTCTGTCAACATCCTGCTCTGCTATACTATAATATTTAGATGTTTTGTCTCTCCATGTGTTTTGTGTTTTAGGGATAATCAGTTATCAAGTGTCTGTACTGGGCAGTGGCCATGCCACAGTGAAGGTCTCCCTCACAGACAAGGATGGCAAATGTGTAGCTTCTTCTAATGGAGCCAGTGGTGTCCTCAAAGTGCTAAATGTCAACCTGTGGTGGCCCTACCTGATGCATGAAAATCCAGGATACATGTACTCTATGGAGGTAAGGAAGCTTGTATTGTATGGCCAGTTCCCTCTCAGTAGAGAGCTGTGTCTATTGAATCCTGGTGGACACACAACATACACATGAAAATTGAGGGTGACGAAAAATGTGTGTGTGTGTCAGTCATTAATATCTTCCCTGGAAAAATGTACATTTAATACAGTTAGATAGGAGTACACTACCCAAGGACATTTACTGGGACATTTACACCAGGGGATGTCAGTCAAGAGCCAAGAATATCATCAGAGACCCAGTCATCCCAACAATAGCCTCATCTCTGTGCTACAGTCTGGATAACATTATCTCTGTCTGAAAGCCAGTACTGAGAGACTGGAAAAAACTTCTATCCGCATCTTGAATGAGGACGGTACCTAGAGCACATGACATGATGACAAAACCTCGATGCACTTGAGTCATGCAGATCAGCTTGCATCACATAAGTATACTTATTTGACATTCATACATACATATCACAGTAACACTTATCTTTTATCATTTGTCTATTTAATTTTTATTTATATCTACATAATATACACACTGCACAGTCAATTAAGTCAGAGGACTGAGCATTTCACTACAACTTTTGTAAATACATTTTGTATAAATTTATGTGTTAAATAAATAACTTAAAGCAGGCTTAAATAAGTTAGTTTTATTAGAAAGCTCTCTGCATATAGCAGCTCTCTTACCTGATCATAGGTCTATCACTTGATCATTTGCTCTGGCTTTTCAAAATCTACAAAGATTTCTTCAGATAGTTACACCGGTTTGGCACATGCACGGCACATTCCACCCTCTCCCTCTCTGGCCTATCGTTGCCACCTTCTTGATAAATACAGTGTCCCACGCCTGCAGCTTGTGTGCCATGCTCAGTTCTATTGTACATTGTATTGTAGACTATCCCAAGGCTCTACAGTGCGCCCATTTCACTCGCGAGTAAAAACGATGCCGTGCGAGTGCAAAAAAATATTTAGGCGCACTGGTGCGAATGACTTCTAACCATGTCAATGTTTGTCTATAAAATACACCGCAACATCGACAAACATTACTGGTGCAAACCATAGAATCACGTCGCGAATGCAGCATAAGAACTACACCTCCCATCAACGTTAGCAGTTTCGCGTTGTGACTCGCTAGTAGTCGCTTCTATCAAATCCAAGAGCGCGCAGAAAAAGCGGAAAGTTAGACTAGCCAGCCAAGATGCAAAGATTGAAGAAATTAGTTCTTCTATCCACCGAATTAATTGGATATAGGAGGAACAGGATGAGATTCTGAGAATGCAGTGAGAGAAGGAAAGGTAACCGAACATGCCTTTTAGCCCAGTTGATGTATTGGCTGCAATATGCAAAATATAGCTGTAGCGAACCGGCACAAAAGTAGCCTCCCGTAATACTCCCATTTTATTCAAAGGTAGAACGCTACTGACAACTCCAGGCTTCCACGCATGCTTGTTTGTTTACACCGAATACAAGCTGGAGTGCAAAACAAAAGTAGGCATAACGTTTGCATACTGCCCCCATCAATGCAGATATTTCAAATAAACACTAAAAGTATAAAACATATATCCTTGATTAGCCTATGTTGGGTTTTGTGGAAGAGAAAATGGACTGTTTTAGTAGTAGTATTAGGCAGTATGCTGTCAGATAGGTCACCATGGGCATATTTGGATTAGCTATAGATTGATTCACAAATAAATAAATTAGCCTACATTTGGCAGGATACTTAATAAACAGGCTAAATGCAAATATGGCAATGTATTATATTATTTTACATTAACAAAATGTAGGAAAATAGAACAGACTGAAAATAAAATAGGCATTGACCTTTGAAATCCTGTTTCCTGTAGCCTAAATGTTGTCAGTCATTCTTAATATTTGCAATTGGTGCACTGGCATGTTTAACTGTTAGCTGCAGTATAATGTTACATTAAGTTAAGTACAGAACTGACTGTGCGCCCAAATTTTTGTCTGTGCTCCTAAATTTTTTAACTTGGGCGCACAAGTGCTCCTGAAAATAAATGTTAGTGTAGAGCTCTGTATCCTCAGGTAAGTCACGAGTTGTTCCTGTTTTTCAGGTACAGGTGTTGGCAGAAACCAAAAATGGTGTTAAAGAGGAAGATGTGTACACTCTACCGGTTGGCATCCGCACGGTCCAAGTCACCAATACCCAGTTCCTCATCAACAACAAACCCTTTTACTTCCACGGAGTGAACAAGCACGAGGACTCAGATGTAAGTACCAGCAGAGGGCAGCACTGTCCCACTCTCTGAATCCTTAGTGTTAATTAATATGAGGCATTGCCACTCTCTACCACTGAAGAAGTGTAGCACAACTACAGTGTAATATAGCTTTGTTTTGAAAACTGTTAGTCTGCATCAAAATGGCTTGTATTTCAATATTGCCTGTAGTTATAAGTGTATAATGTTTAGGTAATATTTTGGAACAAGTGCCCAATTACGTTAATTCATTTGGAGTCAGATAATAGGAAAGTTCACCGCAGTGGTGTTATTCCTCTGGAGCATCCTGTGTCTTTATTGGCGGTTTGTTTGTACATGCTTTTGTTCTACTCTGTTCTGGACAGATCCGAGGGAAGGGTCTGGATTTGCCTCTCGTTGTGAAGGATTTTAACCTGCTCAAGTGGCTTGGTGCCAACTCCTTCCGTACCAGCCACTACCCCTACGCTGAGGAGATCCTTCAGATGTGTGACCGCCATGGCATCGTTGTCATAGATGAGTGCCCAGGAGTGGGCATCAAGGACATGTATGTCCGTTATGTTCTCTTTACTGAATCTTTGATGATAATGATGGGAGTGGGGCGGGGGGGGGGGGGGTGTATTTAATATCTGCCTGCAATGTGTATATGGACTTCTCAGTGTTGTCTTTCTTGATTGAGGTCGTATGGGGAATAACCCCTTTACCTTTGGCACGTGTGTCATCCTCAGACGCAGTTTTGATAACACCTCTCTGGCCCATCACCTGGTTGTCATGGACGAGCTGGTGCAGAGAGACAAAAACCACCCCTCTGTGGTCATGTGGTCTGTAGCCAATGAGCCGGCAGCTGAGATGCCCCCAGCTGGATACTACTTCAAGTGAGTAAGCTAGCCACACTGCTGCCTTGTCTGCCAACACCTCAACAGATATGCAAGACTCAATAACATAATGTAATACTTCACATCCATATACTGCTGCACACACATCTCACATGTCTGGAAGTAAAACGATAATAAAGCCACATCAGATTTTTATTGCATGATATATTGAGTAGAGAATATTCATTTCTTTATTTAATTCAGTGTGTGGAATTGCTGCAGCGCACACCCTCCTGTGTGTGTGTGTGTGTGTGTGTGTGTGTGTGTGGGTGGGGGGAGAAGGAATGAAGGAATGTGGTCTGAGCAGAATAGCACACCTGAAGCTTTTCATTTGAGAGTCATGAACAGGTGTAACCTACATAATATAAACTAGACAGCATCAAGTTGCTCCCAGGAGTTTTTATGTACATCTGGGTAGGAGTTTATGACCGGCTTGCATATATGCTGCTGTACTTGCCAGCCTGTATTCAGATGTTTAGAAGTAAATCCTTTACACTGTGGTTGGATGTGGCTCAAGTCCTCCACGGAGATGTTCCTTGCTCACAAGCTGAACAAGCTCAGCTGAACAAAAATGGCTCTAGGTGTCCCTTTGGCCGGTTCTATCACCACAGCCACTCAGAATCAGCCAATGCTGCATACACATCCCCTGTGACAAACACATAACAGAATGGCAGAGATAACTCCACGTCCTTAGTAATTACTCTGTCCTCCAAGGAGATAGCAAACATGGCCACACCCACGATTAGGTGAAAACACCACCACATGTTAAAACAATTCAAAACATGCAAGCTCAGTCCTAATAGCTCTTGCAAGGACATGTTTTACAGGTGCACTGACTGGCAGGGACGGACCGGGACTAAAATTCAGCTATGAGGTCTTCTAGGTCTGGACCTCTATCATTTTTTAAGAGCTAAAAGTAAATTTTGAAGCTAAATATTAACCTGAACAAAAAAAATCAGCAGTTGAAAACCCTGTGGCAAGTGCATTCTTAATTCAGTTTTGTGTTACCTGTATCAGTGTCTGCTGGCCTGGGACGGACTGGGACTAAAATAAAGGCCCTGGACTTTCTTCCAATTAAGCCCACTATTCGCTCACACACACATCATAATCCAGTCTCTCAATATTATTATGCCAGTGAAAGTATGACATTCAAAATAGTCAGTTAGATTTTACAAAACTGATTATTATTGATTGACTGATTATTATTTTACCTTAATTTGTATAAGTAGCCTAAACCAACAGGGATGTCATATACCGTTATGATAAATGGGGGGTCTATCAATAAATGGCCTTGAGCATCTGTTCATCTTTTTAAGATTAACAGACATTGCACATACATACAAAGCCTTCAACTTGGTCAGGTTGGTGCATAGAACAGTATATTATCAAGATGTGTATGGACCTAGGTTTAGAGCTATTCCTTGCGTACGTAGTAGTTGTGATCGCAAATGTCTAGACAAGTATCATTCCTTGTCATTTTGTAATGAAGCAACAACCTCTGTTTTGCACAAGGGCAAAAAACTGCACCATTACCACTAAACATGCAAATGTGTAGTCTTTGAGGGTCAGGGACATGGGAACCAATTTCTGTGAGTGAACTGCGTTGAAACAGCTAATGTGTGCATGGCATCTATCGTGCACATGAGCGCACCCAGACCTGGACCCTTAACATCATCAGGTCGGACTTACACATACACAGGGATTTGGGGGTTTCTCCCCCAAGAAAAAAGGTTTCAATTTCTGGTTGCTAAACACACCATCTTAACGTAGTTTGAGACAGACAGAAATACTAAAGCCTGGCTTGTCTTCTGTATGACTCACATCAGCATCTCACTGCTTGACTGATAAAAAATATAGGCTACCGAACAGGGACATCGCCATAGGTTACTTCAGTCGAGAGTTGGCAACCTTGGTGATGCTGTAGCATTTCCATTGTCCCTTGTGCCTATCCTGCTATTTAAAACGCGATGGCACAAATGTTGCTAGTTTTTTGAATGAGAATGATAACTGATAGACTACGGATAGGCATAAGTGAAGCATATTTATTTGGAAAGCTAGACACGGACTAGGCTACTTAGTTGATGAAGTGTATTGAGCTAGGCCGATGGCGGTTGGATGGACGGCCATTCTTGACTTTTCCAGAATGTCCAGTTTGCCAGTCCACCCCTGCTGATCGGCCTCATTCCTTTGTTTTAACAGCAAACCAGTGTTTCTACTTAGTGTTTCAGGAATATATTGTAGCATGTATATTTTAGGCTTACAGACATTATATACATATTGGTTTATAAGTAGAGATGGGAGTTTATACCAGATGGTCAGTTTAAACAGGTGGGTTATATTACTCATAGGACATAATTTCTCATCTTTTCTCCCTTTTTCAGGACACTGGTATCTCACACAAAGTCCTTGGACCCAACGCGACCAGTGACGTTTGTGACCGACAGTAACTATGCCAGGGACAAAGGAGTAAGACTCTCGGCTGTATGAGCTATTCATTGGTTTGCTGTGGCTCACTAGCCTCTCCCATTTAATACAGTTTCAGGGGGAAAAAAAACTATTTCAGTTCAGAATAGATGAGCTTCTACTCATATTTCCTGTTTGCAATATCCTGATGAAGTCTGGCACGATTACGCCCAAATCTGTCCCATATTAACTATTTGCCCCCTCTGATGTACAGGCACCCTATGTGGACGTGGTGTGTGTGAACAGCTATTTCTCCTGGTATCATGACCCTGGCCACTTTGAGGTCATCTCCATCCAGCTGAACACCCAGTTTGAGAACTGGTACGGAATGTACCAGAAGCCCATTATTCAGAGCGAATACGGGGCGGACGCCGTACCTGGACTGCACAACGTAAGTCGTGGGAATCTCTTGGATGTGTTGCCCCCTTATCTCAGTGTAGATGTACCATGTGTCCACCATATCTATAGATAGCTATGCTATAGATAGCTAGCTAGATTGTGTCTATGGCTCCCATGGCACTACAGAAAGAGACTTGACACCACATTTGAGGGTTGAAATATTGAGTGCACTGACAAAATAAGCATTAAAAATGGAAAGTGATCTGTAATGTTTTTTGCAGGATCCTCCTATGATGTTCACAGAAGAGTACCAGAAAATAGTCCTACAAAATTACCACAATGTGTTTGACCAGAAAAGGAAGAAATATGTCATCGGCGAGCTCATTTGGAATTTTGCGGATTTTATGACGGCACAAAGTAAGGACCCATTTTGCCCTTTTCATCCTCCTTTTCGCATAAAGCTATCAGTCTTGGCTACAATGAATGAGTCCTTATATGTGCTACTGCTGGAATGTAGGCCAGTGCCAGGTATGGAAATCTCTGGGCTGTCTCCTGCGAGGGCAGCTTGAGTAGGGGTGGCAGGCTGGCAGGGTATACATCTTTACCAGCTGAGCTTGTGAGCATGCCCAGACCTATCCCCTTGCACCACCACTATCGCTATATGAGTCTGTCAGTGCAGCATTCCATAGGTGTTTCCATCATGGGACGCCAAGGTGATGGCTGTGGTGAAGGGCCTCATGCGACCCCTGTCTTGCCTGACATGACCATGTGTCATACGATGGCTTGAAAAGGTGATGCTTCAGATTAAGTCCCATGTGGACAAGTTTGGCTCTCAGGCAAAAATGTCACCTGCAAACTGAGGACATCATTCACTGAGGCACTTCTTTGTTTGGATTAGCACACAGCTCTTTCTAGTTCTTCCTTCACAATCACAAGGCATTGCATTGGTTTGCACATTTCAAAGTCGGTTAACTGTCTAATGGTCCCCGTCCACATCTCAGCCAAACTCCCCTCAAGGGCGTCCTCGTGCTTGACATGCTGTAGTGTACACATCTGGTTCTTGAGAGATTGCCATGACAAATGAAGCTGGTAGGCTCCTGCAACATGTCCACAAAGTGGGAGACTTGGAACGCCTGGTTTGCAGACAGTGGAATTTACAGCAGAGGCTTACAGAGGCAACTCCCGGCTCCGAACAGCTTGGTCATGCCAGTCTAAGGTCACAGAAATCACCCTCCACCGAATGCCACAGATTCCTCCCCTCAAGGCAAATTTAGGTCTTAGGTTGTCTGCCTTCCTTCTCTCCAACTTTATCTTTAGCCTTGTGCCAAACAACACAAGTAACCCTCTCCTCTTTCCTTTCCTAGCCATCACTCGTGTTGTGGGGAACAAAAAGGGCGTCTTCACACGTCAGAGGCAACCCAAAGCTGCAGCCTACCTCCTGCGGGACCGCTACTGGAGAATAGCCAATGAGACGGGCATCCTTCCGGTCTGGGCTAAGTACCCTTGCTCTTAACGCGAGGCCTGGACTCGACTGTGGGTACAGTGAAATGGAGGCATACAACTACCAAAGTGCCTTACAAGATTTTTTTTTTGTTGCTATACTTAATTGTGAATCTACATCAGAGCTGGAATTATATTGTTGTTTGTATAGTCCCATTAATGCCTGAGAATTGTATTTCAGTTCATCACAGGTGGCTTTCGACATCAGGTGAATCAGGCTTTTGTTTTATTTGTTTTTGTTTATCACTCATTTGAGTGCTTGGATTGTGGGGGAAACACACATGCGCACACACAACACAGAATTGCTTGCGTGGTGAAAAAAGGTGACATTTTTGTGTGAAAAAATACTTCCATGGATTCATCATCTATCATTTAATTTACCCATTTTATACATTTCATGTCTTTTATATGGTTGTGGCAGCATTTATTTCGACTGCAACACTGAAGTCACTTTGTTTTTATTGCTGACAAGCATACCAGTTATCAGTGTCCCTCCTTTGAAACACAGTCCATCAATTCACCCTTTGTGTTGAACATTCCAAACATCCATGACATTCCACCTGCTTTTACCTTGTACCAATATACACTGAAATTCTTGAACTAACTGCAGCCTCTGTGCTTACAGAGTAAAAGCCCTTTAAACATTGTATGAAAATGCACTGGTTGCAAGGACTAGTCACATCACCTTTTACATACATGTCTAAGTTATTCTAAATCTTGCCCTTGAGATGGGAAAACAAGATGCTGTGATGTCCCTCAACCAGTAACGTTATGTGCAGCTGGCCTGTCCTGTACTTTGGGTTGTCCTGTCCAAATGGCGTGAAGCACTTGAATGTAAATGTGACACCCTTGCCTGCCTATATGTTCCCAGAGGAGATAAATTATGTGCCCCCACTGTACTGTACCTATAAGTAGCAGAGCTACCATAAAGATGTCCGAGTCATGACCAGGTTGAGTTAAGTACAGGCCGTCTCCATTTAGTGCAGAATACCAGCAGGTTGAGGTGACCCTATGCTGCCAAACCATTACATTTGTGTCTAATGGTTAATTCTGTATTCTACGCATAATAACTATTGCAGAAGAGATCACATTGTGTAATTGGTATACTCTGCAGGCTTCCCCCTTTCTATGCCGGACAATGATCCATGAGAATTGTATGCCATTTTTAAATAAATTCAGAGTACATGTGTGTACATTTGTCTTAGTCATGCTTGAAGAATATAGAATGTTATTTTTCTATATCAATAAAATTTAATAAAATGATTTTGTGATTTTGGAAGCTAATGACTAAAGTAGCATTCAAGAAAACTAATGCACACACTGGATTAGAAAGAAAACTATACTATATATAGTGTATATAGTCCACATACTGGACTGTCCACCTCAACAGCAACAGACAAAAGAGGGAGCAGAGGTCTTATTTTTCTGAGGGAATGTTTTAATGGTAGACCATTTCCACACAACAATGAGATGATTATTTTTTATAGTTCACTGAAGTGTATTCTCTCCAAATTGCTCTTCAAACAGTTAAGAAGGTGGATTTTATCCGATTGTTTTTCTGCACTGTTCTCCTGTTCTTGTAACACTTTTCCATGTAAGAAAATACAGCATTTATTTTCTTAAACTTATATTTGGCAAATACAGAAGCAAACCTAAACACAGTTTTCCTCCAAAATAAAAAGAAACCCTTGATTTTTAAAAAGTGTCAATCAACGATGACAAGGGACCCCAGACTTCCAATCCTTGTTTTTTGTTTTGTTTGCTAAAATAACCTATAATGTTAACAGTCTAGACAGCTAAAGGGCTAGATTTCACAACACAGCCCCATCACATTGAAAGAAAAACTCACTAGCCTGACAAGACATAAGGAATCGACTTTTCACAGATATTGGGATACAAGGTATCAATAGTCAATAAAATATGCTACCTCTAAATCAGATGAAAATGTGAGGAAAATAAAAAAAATGGTATGTGGGAAAACAGAAAAACACAGCAACTAGTGTAACGCCAGACAATGTTTATTTTACGTCTTTTATTGGTTGTTTTTTTTTTGGTGGGCCTCTGCTAACGGACATCCAATACGCATGTTACATTACACATCTGTAAAATGACCTCCAATCTCATCTGCACATACCTTCTCCAAGGCAAGCAGGAGTGCCTATTCCTGTCAGCTGGACCAACAAGGCTGTGCTGCAGCTCTGACCTGGCCAAGGCCCAGTGGACATACAGAAGGCACTTCTAGTGGACATCATGACTGCAGCAACTCTTTTGCTTGCTAAATTTTGAGGTTCACATTGTGAGCTACATATGAACACAACACCTCTCAGGTCGAGTTTTGCCTGAATTTAAAAGTTATTTTGATCTGATTTAGCCATTTTTTGGATGCCATGAAAACAGGTTTTTGCTAATTGTAGTGTCTTCATAATTAAAAGTGTATTTGTCATTCGGAGCAGTCAAGAAGCAGTAATATGCTGAGGGTTCTCACAGGACTCGGACGAAAAGGCAACAAGTCCTTGCTCTTTATGCTCAGGCCCATGGTAGCAGTTTCTTTGACACATGCTGATAAGCTGTAATCATGAGTAATGGTCTGCCTTTAAAAGGTGTTATTAAACGTGTGGACATACAAGATCTGCAACATTCTCTTTCCAGCGTTTCTAGTGCAGATAAAAACTTTTCACAAAGATCAACTTAAAACAATAAAGTCGAGCGGAACACGCAGCAATCGGTCATTGACTAATCTCTCTGGCTAGTCCTTTCAACCATAGGTGAATGGAAAAAGCTGTATTTTAGCACAAAGAGACAGACTTTATTCACCAGGAATTTCACATGGATTTACAGTGAGAAACCCCTGACCAAAAAGACAACTGTGAAAAAAAATTAATGTGCACATCTTTTTTGACACCCAATTCAGAAGCAGTAATACACATGAACACTGACATCCGCGCTCTGCTGTGTGGGACACCAAATGGCCAACTAGAACCAATCCAACAGTTATTAGTTAGATTGATCTAGGACACAAAACACAGACAAGTAAATGTTGCGCCGCTTGCTCCTGATATCATGCCCTCTGGTAGGAAGGGGAGCACATCTCGTTTACCATGATAGACCGTCAACCAGTAACAAGGCGCTATGATATCTAAAAGCTGTTTCTGCTGGCATCTTCTGTAGCTACTCCTAAAAGCTTGGGATGTTATCAAATAGGGACAATACTGAGAGGTAGTGGCTAGGGCACCGGGCATTGTGGGTAATGTTGTTTCAAATTCAAAAACACAGCAAAACACATTAGACCACTATGGGAGGGATCTAGACCTTGATTACAGCAGTGAAAACATACTCATAACATCTAATAAATTACTGAAGCTAGTATGACATGTTGCATACAAAATAAAAAGTTCAGAGCTGTTTACTGTCGTATCCTTTTACCATATCCTCACCATCCGTCAGCAGGTTATTCAAATGCACACTTTAAGGGGGATGTGTAGTAGTTGTGGTGTACGCTTTCAATGTTAACCACTTTAAGAAACAATGTAAAGTACAGTATTACAAAAAATGCAAGAGGTCATGAGACAGTGACTGCGGAAAGTGAATAATGGGGAGAAGACGAAGTGAAGGTATTTTCACATCAAGGTTCTGTTAGGCACATAAGTCTAATGGTTCTCCTCCTGTGTGTCAGGAATGCTTGGAACAAAAAATATTTACAAGGTTTCAGAAACAAAATACAGACGAAGGCGCTATTCTGGAGAGTAGGCTTAGCAGAAGAAAGGGGTCAGGGAAAGGGAGAAAGAGACAGGGGGGAAAGAAACTCTGGCCCTGAAGACTGGAGGAAAGACTCAAATAGAGGTTGTTCAGATCATGTCAAACCTCAAGTGGTAGGTGTTCTGAACGCATCCAAGCGACAGTATACCTGTTTGCTCACCGTGAGGGACTCACTTAGTGCATGCACATAATCACACCTGTTCACCCAGATGACTTCACAATGCTTCTCCTTAGTTCAGATTTTTTTTGTTCTTTTTTTATCCTTTACATCTGTTTTATCCTTTACACTAAAACACAATCTAGCTTGGAATATTGCTCAGCAGCTATTTACAGATTGCAAAAAAAAAAACAACAATAAAAAAACAAAAAAAATAACAAAAGAAAAAAGGACAAGGGAACCGATGAACACAAGGTCTCACATTCTCCCATGTTTTTAAAATTAGTGGTCCTCCTCGAAAAAAAATCACTGTAAACATAAGAAATTACATTTTTTTGTTGATGTTAATCCTTATATCTCGTTGTGGAATCATATCAGAGAACTGTACAGTAACCTCATGATCATGCATGTTTATTTTTGTTGAACCCATAATTAGTCTTCTCTCAGTACAGTTTGGGAAACTGGGAGCAGGACTGTCCCCTTGGTTTCAAGTAATCGCCACGCCTCGTCCTGTTGCACCGATGTCTCTCGCTTCTCTCGGCCTCGACTTTCTCTTCAGTAGCAGGAGGTCATCCATGATCAGCACTGGAGATTCTGCAAGTGCTTCTTTTTGTTTTTCTTTTCTTCTTTTAACCCCATCCCTTATATGAGTATTCGTTTTGGGTAGAGTAAGGGAATCTAACAAAGCGAATATGGACAAATAGATATTTTTTCCGTTTTTAAATCCTTCCTTTGTTTTTGCGACTTGTGATCTCTGGCCCCTAATTTTTCACAATTTTTTTTTAGACACAGAATGAACATTGTATGGAAGCAAGGTCTCCTGGTGGCAAGTCAAAAGTTCAGGTCACATTTTTTTTTTTCCTTGTTTGTTGTTTTTTCCTCTCAGTCCCGCTTGGCTTGAAGCTGTTGCTTCCAAGCCTCATTCAAGTAAACAAGTCGCTTATAGTTGAGGACAAAGAGAATGAAGTTCAGTGCATATGTGGTGACACAGATGACGCAGAAGTCCTTCAGAACGAAGTAGAGAATGTACCCCAGGTAGAGGGATCCCATCACCGAGGCGATGGACGTACTCATGAGGATCAGGGCTGCCATGGCACTCACCGTCATTCCTACACACACACACACATAAGGGGTCAGAGCCTTGGGAGTGCACACACACACTGCACCTGGTACCTATCACACTTGTGCACATGCACATGGCTTTATGCACGCGCACACGCACTCTCTCTCTCTCACACACACACACACACACACACTGCACTCAACATTGTTCAAACACACACTTGGGTAATCACAAAATGACACACAGATACAGTACATGTGCACTTATTCACACACTGGCCAAGGACTACACTAAGCTTAAACGTGACTGGGGGGAATCTCAGTCACCGAAATATGACCGGCACTATTCACATATCCCCTAATCCCATCAACAACAAGAACCTTATTAGTGCACGTCTGTATAGGAAGCATCTTCATTCAATTAAAATAGGTCCGTTACTGTTCCCACCGACCAGCAGGGCCTGAAGGGTTTTTGTTTAGAGTTCATGAAGGAAAAAAGGAGGGGGGGAGGAAATATGAATCTACAGTCAATTCCAACATGTTGCAAATGTTCGGGTCACCCTGCCAAGCAAATAAAAACCTAATGGATAAGGAATAATTCTTTAAGCTAATATTTTCCAAATCAAGTATGGGAACGTATGGTGACTATGTTTTTGACTGAAGCATTCGAAGTGACAAGGATTATTGAGAGGGAACACAAGATGATATTTTACCTCAAGGTCCCTACAGTGTGAGCCTGGCTTATCTGGGTGTGCTCTGAGTCATATAAATAAAGTTCAAATTCAGACATCTGACAGGGCAACACACACACACAAGCACACACCCACCCACACACACGCACGCACGCACGCACGCACACACACACACAACCTGTCCTTTTCACACTGAAGCCAGGGATAGGGTACGGCGGTGCTGAAGGTTGCATCACGCCCATCCAGGTGTCCGCTCGCTCACTCGAGCTCTCTGGGCCCTCCACCAAGCCGCCCCCTCACTGATGTGTCAGCAGAGAGCGAGTGACCTTTTCCCCACTCCAGCGAGACACAGAGAGCCAGAAGGGGGGGGGGGGGGTCTCCTCTGTCCCTCCTTCATAGAGGGCTGTTGCCGTATAAAGGACATTTAACACACACATACACGTGTGCTGTTAGCTGGCTATTTATAGGGACGAGATTTCATTAAGGCAAGGGGGGACAGACAGAGCGCAGCTCTAACAAGGACAGCATGAGGCAGCACGTATGAAGTTTAACACAAGAGGCAACGGTTAAATGGCTGGACCTATACTCCAAACGGATCCAACGACCAATGCAACCTCGATCAGCCCATGATGATTCAAAGTAGAGCCATAAATGCCTTCAGATATATGGGTCTTAATCAGTTTCATCTCTATAGGCCCCACATACTGAATGCTTTTATGAAAGCAAATCATCAGGTTATATTTGTTATCATTCATTCATGCCTGATAAGGCCACCAGGGGAGAACTTGTATGGCTATCTTTGGGATCACATTTGAATGGCCATTTGACTCCCAATACTGTCCTGACAAACTTCATACCACACAGTTAGATATGGAAGAAAGCCTGTTTGGTATGAACGCTCATGTGAACGCACAGGTGCCAGAAACAGCACATAATAATTCCAGGGCAAAAGTACCTGGATATGGACAATGACCTGACGCTTTAAAACTCATCCCTGTGGTGGGCTTCCAGTGGCCTAGTCAATGGTGTGCTCCAATGATGAACTCTCTGCCCACTGGGTTAATTGTGGACAGCAGTAGTCAGAACCCATATACGGTATCACCTGAGAACTAAGCGTTTGAGCGACCACTGAAATGTTCACATGCACGCATGTTGCACTGTGCCTGTTGCCACAGGTTGAGCTGTAGAGTACCTATCAATCTGACGTTGGACAGCTGCACGCAAGGTGCAAGATTCCTTAAAAAGAGAACACGTCTGAGAGACATGAACAGTTGTGGGCTCGAAGTTAAGAGCCGCTGTGTAAGCACATCTCAGATTACGCACCAACTTTTGAGCCTTCACCCACTGACCTGGAGACGACCACAATCCACCTCATAATAGAAAGGAGCAGCCAATGTTAAAAAATGAAATAAGATGCTTGGTGACACTTCAAAGAAACCGTTATTTAGCAAGTTGGGAGTTCTTCATATCAGAATTAAAGGCAAGGGTCAGAATCCAAAATATCCAGCAGCTCCCAGAGTTGCTTCACGTATGAAATGGGTTTTGACTATGCCATCTGTCGCCTCAAAGGGTGTTTCATAGCAGGACGAGTCAACAAAATCTTCATTTCCCCAGTTTTTCCACTCATCATGGCATCACAACACACAGGAGGCCAGTAGTTCTGTGCTAGTGGGCCATCACATGTGTGGGCTGCAGTACTGTGGCTTTACAGCTGCTAATTGTCCACAGTAGCTTTCTGTATTAGTTTCACAGGCTTGGACACCAAGCCACCACACCATTCTTGAAGAGCAGATTGACTAAACATATACTTTACACATACACGCCACATATACTTTACACAAACACAGCACATTTTAACCAACAACTGGTTTGTGTGGGCAGTGGAACAGATGCAGACAAAGATCCTATGACTGATACATACTCGTACAAAAAACCCAACTACATTTCTGTCAAGAAAACTCTTAGCTACTGTTAACCTGGCAACAAGACATACTCACCAAGCAACAGCTGCAAGATGTAAAAGATGATTCCGTACACACTGTTTGGCTGGTTCATCGCGCTGTCATTTCCAAAGATGGAGCCCAAGAGCCCGAATCCTCGCCCCCATCTGGAACAGAGATCATAAATAACGAATATAAATAAATAAATAAGAGTTGGTGATGCGGGACAGCTCTGTTGGGGCTTTTTCATAGTGCAGACATATTCCACATGACACAGGGAAGATATATTTCATTTATGCAGGACACAATTATTAAATGCAAATGCAGAATAATGTGTAAAACCTGGGGCAATTCTGGTTTAAAGGAGAAGTTTCCCTCTTTTGTAATTTTTTTATTTCCAAAATAGCCTTGCCAAATTTCAATTTAAAACCTCAAGTCATTTTTTCTGTTCAACTGACACTTGAAAACAGACAACTGGTATCTCGTGTATCCAAAAGTATGTTGGGTGCTCTTGGACACAGGGGGTAAATAATAATCATGTAACGATTCTTCCTCTTTGTTTAAAACAAACAACAAAGAAAACCAACAAACACACAGAGAGCACAAAATAACCCCACCTACACGACCAAGAACTCATCCTATCACATCACACTATAAATCCTCTGTAACCTCTGGTAACTGAATAACCTTTGTTCCGCTGGGCCCTACAAGTCATGTTCTTGTAGAGTTCATCTGGCTTGGCCAGCTCTGCCTGTTCCAGTCAGCGAACAGAAGATAATCTACTACTCCGGCTGGAAGGGCCTGTGACGCAACCCCCGGGCCCTCGTTCGGTGGCTCCAGACCACTCCCTGCTTCCTCTCAGAAATCACGCCATTGAATTGTTGAGGGTGGACTTTGATCAACATGCTTTTAGGACCTGTCCTAAATCTGTATTAAAATGTGCAGTGAAGGGTGACTTGAGTTAATATCTATAAAATATTGACAAAAACCTTCTCTGATTTACTGAAGCGGTCAGACACAGCTCTTACGATCATTGGTTAAATTTTTCTTCTTCGGTGAAATCGAGACATTAACAATGCATGCAGAGGGTTACTGGGATTGAGGTATGGAACTACCGGACAGTTTATTACGCAAGATGTTATAGCCTGAGCTAGTTCCTATGTAATCTACCTAATAAAGTGATTAGACACATTCCAGTTGCATGGGTACTGCTGTATTGTGCCAAGCCATTCACATCTGATACATTGGATCAAAAGCAATGTGCTTGGTACTGTTTTGTAATTATATAATTCATAAGACAACCTGATGTCACCCCAGAGTGTAGCAGTGTAATTCACAGTTTCAAAAAGGTGCTACACAAAGACCACAATACCCCATGCTGACCCTTTTGTCAAAACATCTGATATACAGCTGAACCACCTTCACCTGAGGCACTTCACTACTTTCGGGCCTCATTCGTTCAGCGTGGTTAAGGTCCCGAGGCACACTGATCTTTCTCTACAGGTGGGTGAACACAGCAGCTGTGCCAATTTGCATTTTCTTTATTTTAAAATAACTGACAAATGCATGCAGAATGATCTGTCTGAATGTGCAGAATCAACTGTCTGTGTCGGACACAACTGATTATGCAGTATATAAGTTATAAATGATCAGTGACAAACAGCTTTCTGTCTTTTCAGTTGCAAGGCATTTAGATGCTGTGAATTCAGAATTTCTCAGGGTTTAAATATACTCCAAAATGTCTTTGTTTACGCAGCACAGATCTGAGTGTCTGAGATATGTGTCTACAGTACAAGTATACTAGTTTTGTGTCTCAGCAGCACATAAGCTCAATCACACTGTTTGAAACAACTTCTCAGCATTATGTGAATCTAATTACTCTTTCATTGAAAAATGTTCCTCTGCTCCTTCATAAAATGTTTCAATCTCCCTAAATAGCAATAGCTTCCTTTAACTACCGTTGCTGGTAATCTAATAAGCTATGATTCGATGAAGCATTCCCCTTTAGCATGCGGTGCACACACTAATTAAGAATTGGATTCAATGTGTGGCGGTAGCTGACTTGGACAACGGGGTGGGGGGGGGGGGGGGCTTGTCACTTTAAGACGTTCGTGAGGGAACCCTTGCAATTATGATTGTAACACAGTTAAAAGGCTGCTGATGTGTGGATGATGCAATTCATAACGTTTTCTTCATAGTTAAAATAAAGGTTCGTACTTCTCCTTGGGACAAGCACTTTTGAATTTTGGAAAACACTTTTCCATTTACATCGGGATTTTGCAAACATTCAGTGTCAGAGTCAATAAAATGAGCCCTTCAACGAAATTGACAAGCAGCTGTAAGTAGGCTAAGCATGCTAAGACATCCAAACAGTATTCTAATGTTAGCTTTGAGATACTGCTTGATTGCATAACTTAACTTAGTCTCCTCAATGTAGCCTACATGTGATAAGACCTTAGCAGAGTTAACTTCAATGCAGCAGTTTTGAACAAATTTGCGCAGCATGGTCACGATGCTAAGCGGATTTAATAGCAATTTAGCCAGACGTCTTCTATGCAATGCTTCTATGTGGCAACAACAATCCTTCAACAATCGTGAATATTTTGTTAAATGCACATGCAGAGGAGGGGCAGCGGGCTACGAGAGAAAGCGGGGCTGGGCAAGGAAAGGCTGCGTGTGTAAAAAGAACAGCTGCAAGGATTTGATCTTATATTTAATTTAAATTAAATTAAATTGAATTAAACATAGAATATTAATGTGTGGCGGCCGGTTTTGATTTAATGGCGCCCCGCCACAGATTAGTCAATGTATGGGAAACACTGTAATTTCACCAAATTACACAATTTCACAGTGAATCAGGAAAAGCCATAGTATAGTGTGTGTCTGTAGTGTGTACTAGAACTCGGTGTTCCTTATTATGTCAAACTTGTCCGTGCCTAAACCATTTGACTTGAGCGACCTTATGCAGTTTAAGTTAGTCTTACAACTGGACATAGTGTTTCCCATACATTGACCTATTTGTGGCGGCCCACCACAATATCAACTTTGACCACCACACAATGATTTTCCAGGTTGTACTAAATTGTGCTTAAATCTGGTTAGCATCATAACCACACTGTGCTAATTGTTAAAAACTGTTGTATTCAAGTTAATTCTGCAAAACCAACCACCACAAATGGAATTCAATTCTGTGGGAAACACTGGGACACCAACATTTTCTAGGTGCTGACGACACTGGCTGTGACACAAGCCCAACTCACCACCATGGCTCCAAAACAGGAATGACAAATCCTTGAAAAGAAGAACTGTAACAGAATAGCTATGTTGTATTTTTTTTGGTTAGAGAAAAATGAGACTACCTCTTCCCTCTGAAGGAATAACCTCTTTCAACAGAACATTCTCCAGTTGGTACAACTCTTAACATAGTTACAGGCCGTCACATGATAAACTCTCCAGAGATTGTTGTGATCAATGCCCTCAGACTCTCTGGCTCTCTACAGAAGCATCCCAAAGACACAAATCACAGGGCAAGGATACTGATTTACATGTTATACATAGATACAGATGATTTAATTTAATGTATCAAACTATTTACTGATTTTGTTCAATTTGGTGTGCTTCAGCATGTCTGTAATGATTACCTGTGTAAAAACCAGTAGCCTACTTTTAGAGTAAAATGATTTCCCGTAAAGTAGCCTATTTATTGTCATTATACAGAAGTCAAGGACAATTTCATTTCTGCTAGAATAAAACAAATAGACCTTCATTTTTCACCTAAACTTGTAGGCCATCTCCATGATTTAACTCACATGACAGGCCCCTGAAGCTGAGTTTGCTTGAAAAAGAGCGAAAAGATCAGCAGAGTCTTCCTCATGACACTCCCAAAAAAAGAACAGACTAACTAACTTTCAACATAACAAACTACAGTCACACATAGGTAGGCAGCACTAATACAAGCAGAAAATGTAGGCCTAAAGCATTTGAAATTATTAAGGACATGCCTGCATGTGGCATTATCAAACACTCAAGTATGTTGTGTTATCGGAACAAATGTGGTCAGTGTGCTAGTAAATAGTAATTTGACCCAAATGACAAGAAAAACATTTCGCAACAACCTTTTATCACAACCCCATAACCAAATTATGAATGTGAGAACCCAGACAGATTATGAACACTGTCAGACATTACATGTAGCTAAGAAAGAACAGGGTGACATTTCACATGTTCTTATATGAATGAAGTTACGAGTTAATCTATAGAGTGTGAGAGTGAGGAGACGATAAAGTGCACGATAAAAGTAGTCATTTTAGATCATAAAGTATGGTGCATTGGTCCTTACACGGCGTCATCACTCTCAAGCCACAGGCTCTGGAGGCTGACTGCGCCTTTCGCCGCCAATCATATGCATCGAATAACCTCAGGATCGTTTTCTCATAAACATAAACTACGATAGGCCGCAGTGAAATAAAACTCGTTTGGTTGGAAAGTCGGGGGGAGAGACAAATCAAAGATAACTGAATAAGCAAAGCGAAATACCTCAAGCCAGAGAGGGTTAAAGCGGTTCAACATGACATGGCTAACTTAGATTTGCTACCAGTTATCATAGCTAGCGATAGCTAACGTTAGTTATTAAACCACAATGAACTGGTGTTAGCCAGCTGAATGATCGGTTGATGACAAACGTATATTCAGATCAAGCATTGACAGTATTTCAAGGCATAATAGCAAAATAATGCCAGTTAAACAGCATAACTAAGCTACCTTGCTGATATATAACCACTTTAGCAGCTAGCTAGAGTGTCAATTGGGCAAATAGCTAATGTTAACTGGTTATGCTAGCTGCTTAGTAGCTAGCTATGCAAAATGAATGTTACTGTAAACATTTCATATCGTTTAATAAGTAAATAATGCACCGACTGACAAACACATCAGTCAGAAAATGAACGTCACCTTGCAAAACGCGTGCTGAAATGTATTAACCTGTATGCTTGTATGGTAAGTAATGTTAGCTACGACCAAAGACCGCTGTTTCAGTAAGCTAATAGCCAGCTAACGCTGCTAACTCACTTACAAATAGCGCCTCAGCCCATTGAATTGAACGTTACAGTACCTGGAGGTGAAGACTTTGGAACAGCTTATTGAGTTGCTCAAGTCGCATAGTGCCCGATAATTCGAGTCCTTTTCGTTTTCTCGTTCTACATGAAAGGCGTATAAAGATAACATAATGCCAAGTAGGCATACAAGGAACCTGACTATTCTTTCCCATCGAGGGGTGGACACTCTCAGGACGGGCGCCGCCATTTTTCCCGGCCTTGCTCTCACACGCAGCCTCCTACCATTGAGGGCTACGAGTTCTGCTACGTGTAAAAGCGTCAGGATGTGCAAGTCCACCAGGGGCGTGTCACCCGTCTCGCCACCTCTCGTCCACTAGGGGCTAACTGTGCTTACATAACAAAAGTAGGAATTCCATATCATTGGCTCTCAAAGGTTTGACACAAATTATGAAGAATTTGACAAAGCGGTAGTCCCACACCCGCAATTGCCGGACCAGATATTTAATCTACGCCCACCTTTTTGATAAAAGTGTTGTATTAAGTCCTTATTAGCCTACTGGGTGCTGAAAAATCACATTTGGGCTTCATTTGACAAATCAAAATTATGTTGACCTTATGCAGGCTAGCCTATACACTGGCAGGCCTAACTCATCTTTGCCATCAGACACCAATTACCTCAGCCATACGGTTATAACCTAGTAGTCTGCCCTCTATTTTGATAGGCACTTCAGATTCAGTGTTTTAGACAGTATGTAGGTTTTACAGTGCTGACTGCTTGTGCTACTATACCATAAGCTAACAGACTGTAAAGCCTGGTAAGCCTGCATTCAGAGAGAGCACCTATATCTCTTATCATGGAAAAATTATGTAGGCCTAGACCAGGGTGATGATAAATACTCACTGGAAATTGTGCACCCCTCCTCTGGAATAATCTCTCTCCCTCCCTAAATTCGATTAGCAGACACCCTCCCTATTTTTAAGTCTAGACTTAAAACCTCTTTAGTGCTTCCAATAGTTAGGTATGGTGCAGTGTGGAACTTCAACCACCTCAGGTTTTTTTTGGAATGGACCACCCTGCTGTGTCGTTGTGTGGCTGGCACCCCAGTCATGCGTGCAATGGTGGTCACTGACCATACCTGCGCTGGTGCTGACTACCCTTCACTATTATGCTGCTATAGTATAGCGCTGTCATGGACTTTTCATGTGTCACGCCATACAACCCCTCTTCTCTCCCTCCTTCTCTCTGTCTTGCTGTTCAACTCCCTCTTCTCCCCCTTGCTCTCTCAACTCTCCCTCTCTTGCCTTTTCTCTCTTTAGTATAACACTATATACAGTAGTATCATATACTACTTAATATTAACCATAATGCCTTATAATAATACTAACCCACTCTATATCTGTCTTTCTTCACCTTTACCTCACTTGTGAGGTAAACCAGCCATCAGCCATCCTTGTGTTTGGCCCTCATCGCACCTGAAGTCCCTAATTATCATGTACAGACCTTACTGCCATGTAACTGACCCTAGACAGATGGGTCAGGCCCTTGAGGCGTGGATCTGCTCGAGGTTTCTTCCTATGTATTTCCAATTCTAGGGGGTTTTCCTCGCCCCTGTTACTCATGTTCTCTCTCTGAATGTTTTAACACTCTGTAAAGCGCCATGAGACATGTGTAATCTTTTGGCGCTTGTAAGTGAAATTAAATTGAAATTTAATTGCATCAATGGTTAGCCTACACTGAAGGTTCAGTAGGGTGATTTAGGCAAACATTCTTGATGTGATCATTTTCTTTTCATACATGTCACAAGGACTGAATAGGCTTAGCCTACTGCTTAATTAAGTTGTTCAACCAAAATATTGTAAATCAAAATATAAGCACAAATATGGGCCTAGTAGTACTCTAGCGCTTTGACAAATGGAAATGTATGTTTTGTCAGGTCAAAACAAAACCAGTCTCATCCCAAGCAAACTCACACTGCCCCACAGTGGTGTCAAACGGACTCGTATTATCAACTGAGGTCAGTGAGGAGTGATCATGGGAAATGTAAATAAACGTTTCCTCTACCAACAGTTTTGGTATGGAGCAAACAGTATCGTGCCAACAACCTGCGTGCGTCAGTTCCAAAAATCTAATCAATCGGCAACATTGGTTTGCAAGTTCATTCTTGATTGAAGCACTCAGAAATCTGAAATCTGAATTTCACTATGGGCATGCATGTGGAGTATTTTTTTATTTGACAGCACTGCAGTGCATCACAGCAGATGCCCTTCCTGCATTTAGCCAGAGCCCTATTTAGGATGATTATTATTGGCTGCTTCTTTTGACTAAAGGTTAAAGTATCACAGACAGACTAAAATTACACGCTTTTTTCCGGAATCCATCAGTTATCCTTTTTGCTTTTACTGTTTAAATAGGCATTTATAACCAAAATATATCAACCAGAGATAGACCAAAAATAATTGGACAATACGATTCCTTTGAATAAGGAAGTTCACATTGATAGGTTGAGCGCAGTGAATACGCAGCCAATCAATGTAGTTGGATGATATACGTAGGAATAAAAACTGAATGACATCATCTTGTTTACAGACAGAAGAACATTCTGCACCTTGGACGGACTGTGTTGTGGTAGAGAAAACGTTAATATATCGATTTGAAAACATGGCAACTGATGTTGAACGGTTGACTTCTTTTGAGGAGGCGCATTACGACCAGTATGAATATTACAATCTTAACGACTATTCTTGTCACGCTGGAGGAAAAGGAAGAACCAAGAAAGAAATTGGATTAAACACCAATCGCCATTTGCCAGCTGGCCACGAGCGCAAAATTGCTGAAAAACTCCGTAACAGTGAACTGAAACGTCGGAGGACCAAAAGCTGTTCGTCTTGAAATGTGGATTTTGGTAAGATGACATCAAAAAAGTAACTTAAATCCGATGTTTGGGACAGAATTGCTTTGGGCTTTGTTTCTTGCTTGGTCAGCGTTGGATGAAAACATTCACGTCGGGGCATGTTTTGTAGGCCCACTGTTGTGTAACAAGAACATTCTTTCATGAACCTGTATTTTGTTCACTGTTAGTTCAGAACATTTCCTTGTAGACTATGGCATGCAATGTAGGCTAATGTCACGACTGTATTGTTTTGTTTTTGCAGAACCCACTTGGCCAAGATGTGAAACTGGAACGTGGTCCAATTGTTTGTCTGCCTTTTCCCTTCAAATCGAGTGGATCATGGCGACTCTAGTCCAGCCTAAAAAAAAAGGAGGCTTCGGATTCTGTCACGAGTCTAGCCTACTCACCTATTCCTCCCGCCCCCGTGTCGGGTTACAGCTGTATGCAAGAATAGCTTGTTTTTGGGTGTTGACTGTCTTAAGTGTTTGGTGTTATGAGGCACTTTTATGATGTTTTAACATTGTGTTTATTACTAAATAAAAAAAGTAAAATAAAACCTTCCATTTTATGTTGTGTTCTTATATGGGTTCAAGATGCATCAAGATGTGCTTTTCTCCATCTCGGAAAAAGTTACACAGAAGCATGCTGTGGTAAACCATCATTTTATCAACCATCATAGCTTTTCTGTGAAGTGAGCTGGGTCTAGTTTTGAAGCAAACAAATTACACCCGGTGCTTTTTTTTCTTTCAATCCAGTGGGAGGCGACAAAGATCTGCCATCAGTCAGGACTGTAGCTTCCAGACCTGTAGACGGTTGAAGCAATACCTTTTATGTTGATCACATTACATTTTATACATCATGTTTAGGCTCTGCCTATCCCATCTTAATGTGTTCTCTTTGGTCTGTACATACTGTAGATTTGTAAACTGCCATTACTCTGAGTATGTTTATGACCAGTGATTGCTCTTGATTGATGCTCATGAATATCAGATATTAGCATGCTTTCAGGTTAAAACTGGATCCTGCCCAAAGCCAAATGTTTCTGAATGGGTGCATTCAAACATGACCCCTATATAAATGCTCCAGAAATGGTTTTAAATGTCTCAATGGTCTATACATGGGGCGACTTTTTAAGCAATGTTGCTGGGCAACCATATAGCCAGTTCCATTTATACTGATTGGATGATCATGATGATTTGTCTCCTGTTGATTAAAGTTCTCCAGAAAATAAATTGTTTCCCAATAACAATGGGAACATGCCAGAACCACAATAATGAGAAAAATTGCCCCATGTATCATCAGCTTAACAGATAACCTTTTTCCACCCTGACAGGATAAGATGACACACAAACAAGCAAAGCAAAAATAATTAAGTATACATTTCCTAGTTATAACAGAAGTATACCACCAGTTCTCTCTCTCTCTCTCTCTCTGAGTGTAATCTGATGTCAAAAATGTTGCAGTTTTAAAAGGTACAGTCCAAGACTTGAATCCAATACACTTCTCAAATTCATTAAATTGGTCCTCTAGCTGTCCATTCTGTGTGTGCAAACTCAAGCTTTCCTACTCAGTCTTGTATGTGGGAAACCACACCACAGGACTGCACTAGAACCACAGACTGCAATTTTAAACCCATAGAGTAAGATAATAGGTGCATCGGACACAACAGTTCTAGGAACACAGTTCTACTAACTACTGTAACTGGAGAGGCTACACCTACAACTACAGTTCCTAGGGCTTTTTTTCTGTTCACATTCACACACTAGGAACTCTGAGATGACTTCACACATTAGTAGCCCAATGATTACATAGCCATAAAGTAATGAAACGGACAGGATTGCTATTTAGTTACTAGCTACCAGCATTGTTAATACAATGTATTCTCATCATCTGTCCAGAAGGCATTTGTTGCATGACAGTAGGCAGTCTGCAGCCTTCCCATGCAGGTGTTAATGTTTTGCAAATTTAAACAGATGCAGAATTATTTGTACAGAATTTCCCATTTTTAAAAAAAATGATGCTTCAGCTGCCTTGGCATGCAAATCAGCCATAGTTCCTATGCCATACCCCAAAGTAGGAGTTGAAATAGTTATAGGAACTGCGGTCAAAGGAACCTTTTAATCCCCAGTGCGCGAAAAAAGGGGTTCTAGGAACTGTATGTTCTAGGAACTGCAAAAAGTTCCTCCGTTGTGAAAGGGACTATAGTAGTGAAATATGAAAAGTTCTATTAGAGAATTTCATGCACAGGGCAGAATTTCTCTTCTACACATTTCTTTCATCTATTCATTATGTGAGGGTTATATAAACAGATCATGTAATTAAATATTAAATATGTAATTAAATATTAAAACCTTATTAAACATATCATGTAATTACATATTAAAACCTTATAAGTTTTTTCCACAAAGTTTGCATAAAGCATATGGTAAATTGCACATTTTGAATAGTCTGGATGCAATAGTTTCAGGATGTGCTCCATTGGATGTGTGCTTCTGTGTGCTTGTAATAAAATAAAAATAAAAATCAAAGAAAATCTGCTCAATGTGTTGAATGCTTTTTATTGCCATATCTTGAGTTTCTACAAAGTTAGATGTATTCTTTATCACTTAAGACAATCTACCCTAATTGATTTATTTCTCCCCAGGCTTAAAATCTCCATGGAGGTTTACAGAAATCAAGAAGAGTTCAATTAGTTACTGTTATGTTGCCTTATAATACAAAATGCCCTACACAAAACATGATAGAAATTGGAGATGAGGTAAAACTCCCTGACCCGTCATACATCAGTATCAAATTCACTATGGCATTCACTATGGCACAACACATCCTGAGCAAGTTTTGGTCCTCTTATTTGGATAACTAAACCACCTGCATTCTCCAGGTGTTTTTGGTAAAGAATGACATTGAGGAATGAGGCAAGTCAGCCCTTTTTACATCCTGCCACAAATACTGTACAAATACAATCCCTCTGATATATCAGATTTAAAACCGTATCCCTTAATCATGAGTCTCTGACCAAACCCAAGCAGTGTTTGGGGTGTTTAGCAGCTTTTAGGGTGGACTGTGGAAGCACTGTATATAATTCATAAATTAGACAACATGGTCATAACTGGCCTGTAGAACATTGTAGGAATAACAAGCAAGTACAATTAGCAATGCCTCCTTTCAAGTATTAACACAAATGCATAAAGCCAGATGATTTCAGCTTCCCTGATTAAGATCTATATAAACGTTTAGAATCTTTACTAATGTGACTGACAAGTTACTATACTTCCACTTTAAGATAATTCTTAATAAAAAGTACTTAACTGCTAGAACATCTATTTTCTTATTAAAGGTGTATTAAAAAAAAAACTTTCAGTAAGTAATCACCTAGTCATGAACTTAAGGCACTTAAACATTATCAGCCACAAAGTCAGAAGTGGAACGCTCATTCTTAAATAATATTTAAATAAGGCAGCCACAGGAACATTTTCCATAGTTGGTCAATTTGTACACAATGTTTTGAAGGTGCAATGATTCTTTTGGTACATACTAGTTAGTGTTGACTGTGACAGATTAAAATCCCAACTGTCAGTTTTTTTCTAGAAGGATCTGGTTGAAACCTGTGATTCCATCACCCTTTTGTCCAGGATGCATATTCGCGTAACGGAGTGGTGATCTCTGAAGGTGCAGCTTGACAGAACCCTGATGATGACATCAAGATCAAGTCAGAGCCGGTCAGACAAAAGACAATCTATGACATATTTTGAGATTCTGAACTCCCTTCACACAGGGTCTTACCCGTGGCTGAGCCCGTATGGAGGCGACGCCCTGGTCGAACTGATTGGTCTCCACCCTGTACTCGCCACTCCGGAAGGGCATCTTGAGAGACGCCATCATGGACACGACCCTATGGAAGCCCGTGGCGGTCAGAGCCACTGTTATGTTGGGTGCGGAGGCCAGTGCCAGGCCCATGGGCCAGCTCCGCACCACCACGGGCTCCTGGAGGCTGGTGAGCTGCACTGAGCCCCTCTCCCTCACCAGCGGATCCAGCGCCGGCACTGAGGCCAGAGTCTCCTCAAGCATGTCCTCAGCGTCATCCAGTTCTGCCTCTGCTAGGGCGTCCATCAACATCTAACAGGGAGCAGCGAGATATTGTACATCAGACCCACTACATAGGAACAGCACCACCAAATGGCCACCAGCTATTACAGCATTAAATGAAAAACAACAAAGGAGACAAATGTACCCTCCACTCTTTCCATCTCTGCTGGATGATGCAAGCAGCTTTGGTCCATTCCTTAATTTGCTGTCGAATCAACCAGGATCTAACCACTGCAAAGAGTACAAGAATAATAATTTTATTCACCTTCAACTCTTGCTACAGGGTGCAACTGTGTTTTGTATGTGTGTGTGTATGTACTACTTTAAGTGAATCTTAAGTGTGTGCTATGAACAAACTGGCAACATTTGTTTCCAACAACATCCAACAAATAACTATTTTGTTAAATCAATATAATTTCATAAAATAAATCTCCTCTACACTTACCACCTGGCACCAACACAATTAACAGTCTGAATGATCAATGTAATTCAATTACTAGGCACGTCTCCTTGGCCAGACATAAAGCATTAAGGCCAGTGCGAACTCATTGGCCATCCAGTCAATGCATGTTTACGTCTATCTAATCTGTTCTCTTCCGCTGGGATAAGCAGGTGAAGCCAGGTGAAGCACCTCGCGTGTAGTGGCACTCATTGGCCAGCCAGCCAAACGCACCAGCCAGCCAGGTCATCATCAGACTGCTGACCTTTTGGAACACCTCAGTCTCCGACTCCCTAAAATCAGTCGGACCCTGTCTGTGTGTAAATCCACTGGACACCTGTCTCTTTCCATCCCCTTCGTCTAGTAAACTGTCAAATTGGACGTATAGACCCTTTCAACTCAACTGCATAAACAAACAGGTGCATTCCTAAGGCCTTTCCGGTGGCAGGGAAAACAACACTGAGCTAATCGTAACTTGAAAACAATGAAAAAAGTTAAGTTGACATTTTGTAGAGCCTTACGCAAAGGTCTGGTCATTTTTAGTTGGGTTGGGTTGGGTTTGAACGTTTCAACCGGAAACGCTCTAGGAACAGATTAAAAGGGTCTATATTCTTGAATTTCCCCTTGGGGTTCAATAAAGTATCTATCTATCTATCTATCTATCTATCTATCTATCTACAGTATAGTGACATTTCACGGTCATTCTAGTTCAATTCTCTGCTGTGCTGTGTCCTACACTGTACCTGCTTGGATGAGGGTAGCAGCCCGTCTCTTGGCTTCGCGTCTTCGTCTCTGGTGTTTCCGCCAGTAGCACTGGATGCAGAAGGCTTTCCGAGATCGAACTTTGGCCCGATGTTCTTCCAGCAGCTCCAGCTGTGTATACATTTGAAGGAATCATCTTAGAATCTAACCTCACAGAGCCACATTGCAAGTGAGTCAAAGGAGAATTCTAGCACTGTGTTGAAATGAAAACTGGGAAAGTATAGTATGAGTCCATCTTTCTATTCAAACATTATTGGGTAACTTATTATGGGTACTGCCCCCCACCCACACACACACACACAATCACACCCAAATACACACACATACACACAACCACAACCAAAATACACACAACCACAATCCATAGCCTGCTTATGCCATGACTACGTCCATCCTATTAGACAGATAACAAACATAACACAACGTCACTAATACAGACCATTGCATGAGTCAGGAAGACTTTGGTTCTCCCACAATGCACCAGGGAGCTGTGGGTGGCGGTGGCGGAGAGGAGCTGGGGATCAGGGCTGTGCCCTCTTAAAACCACTCTGAGAACATCCATCACAGCTGAACCAAGGCTGTCCTTGTCTCCGGACTCAAATCCTGACAGCGAGACAGAGGGAGAGAGAGAGAGATTTAGACAATAGCAGACAGCGCATGCAAACAAAGATCTGACACGCTGAAAAACAATGGAAATAAATTAGTTGCTATGCAGAACTATGCATGCACTCAATTAATTTGAGTACACATACTGTCGCCTGTAATAAACTATTTGATATCTCATCTGTAACTTTACCTAAAAACAGTAATAGTTAGTTAAATTAGTTTAAATTAGCTGTTATTAGGTGTAATGCAATACAAATATTAACAGCTTTGTTTAGTTTAATATTTTAAAGCATGTCTGCTACTATTAACTTCAGGTTTGGAAGTCCTCAGGGATTCATAGCTCTTCCTAACGTGCAGTGCTTCCCTTCTGGCATGCAGTTCACACTAATACACGCATGTATTTACCTGTGCACTAGTCTCCTGTGCCACAGGTACACATTCATTTAAAAGAGGCTTCAACACAGATATAGAAGGAACACCAGCGAAACTGACAAGAAAGAGAACAGGAAGGGAAGGAATTGGTGATGTTTTTGCCCATAAAGGTTGCTTTGCTAGTGATTTTGATTTTGACGGCAAATAGGCTTGGCTGCTGATTGGCCGCTGTGTGAAATCCCCTACCTATAGCACTAGGACTTTAACATCTCTCCGGTGTATATTTGAAAGTGAAAACAATAAAGATGCAATCCGCGATCTTGGTAAAGGGCTATTGATATTTCATCTAAACAGCCAAACAAACTATCCCCCCACTTCCAACTGTTTATGGCTCTGGCCGAGCTACCATGTCTGTCTCACATTTGCAGAGCCGAGACTGAACAGACAGCTAGAGCCATGGGTAGCAATTATCATATGAATTTGCTGAATTCTAATTGGATATTGTAATCATGGACTTCACCTTTAAATACTAAGGCTAAACAGTAGTCATTGGCATTCTGAACAAACACAGTATCAGGACAACACAGAGTAAACATTGACATGGAATGCCTTGTGGTATTGACCACAAACCACTAGCTGATAAATAATGATTTGCGTATTTACACACTCAAGAAACTTCCTAGTTGGCTGCCTTCAATAGCAAGGACCAAAGCAAATAGGGATGGCAGATGTAAGTGGAAAGTTGCAACAGGGTTTATCTGATTATACAAACTAAAGTATAAGTAGTTTCTCTATAAATTTCCCCTGCCTACTCATTTCACTTACCATTCTGATTGGTCAGCTGAGCAGGTGTTCTGGTGTGCGTAATCAGTCCATAACGTTGCAGGAAGCTTGCATAAGGAATCCTGAGGACATGGAGCAGTACATGTCACAGCTGTAACATTACTAAAATTAACTTCAACACCTACGCATTAATCTCATCATTCACATTATGTAAACAAACACACCAAACACTTAAGGAGGGATTAAGCTATTACCTTATAGGAAATCCTGCTGCACTTATGTTGATGGTCTCCACAATACCACATGCTTCCAGCTGAGTAATCACCTTGGAGAACACAAAGTTTCTTATTTAAACTTATGTCACAGAGGTAACATACACTCCTAGTTGGTCATGCTCTGATGGAGGCTGTGATGGCGAAACGCAAAATTGAATAGCAATGTGAAACTAAAGGCTTTTAAAACATATGACCCTCGTGAGTGCCTCAGATTTTCTATTTTTAAACACAAAACACATAAAACTGAGACAAGGTGAAATCGCAGATGGGTACAGATGCCCACATGACTCACTGATTTAGTGTCATAAAATTAAGAATTTTGACAAGACAGACATTGATCTTTTAGAAGAACACAGCCGAATCCTTGACAAGTTAAACATTCTGAATATCAACATGAACTGTAATTGAACATGGAATTGTAACCCAGTGATTTGTGGTCAGTTCTTACCTCCTCCTTCTTGAAAGTGAGAGGCCTGCAGTCTGGGTTGGGTTTGATGCAGCGTGTGTAGTGTGGCGTGGTGCTGTGCAGGATCTTCATCAAGCTCTCCAGAGAGTTCTGAACAGGATACAGCAAAAGGTGAGAGAAGGCACCAAAGGCTCAATCTGTTTCTGAGTGAATGTTTTTGTGTACCTACTATAATCCTATTATGTGATCATGTTACAGTAAGTGCATAAAAGGAAACATGTAACATGTTAGACTTTAATATGGACCCAATGTTAGACTCTAATATGGACCCAACCATTTTCAGGATATATCAAAAAGAACGGGGGTAAAAAACAGACACATACTATGGTTCAACCACAGTGGTTAAGTATTCATTGTTCTGTACTTCCATACCTTAAACTTGGAGACCACAGTGACCACTTTGTTGTGCCCGCGGGCCGCCTCCCCCTCAGCATCAGTATCAGCAAACAGACTGTGCATCAGAGGGTCCTCTGACTGCTGCAGGAGTCGGATCAGCTCAGGGGGGACTGGGTCCTGCAGGAGGGGCGGAGAACACACACCATTTACACACAGTGCTAAGGAACACACACCATTTACACACAGTGCTAAGGAACACACACCATTTACACACAGTGCTAAGGAACACACACCATTTACACACAGTGCTAAGGAACACACACATTTACACACAGTGCTAAGGAACACACACCATTTACACACAGGGCTAAGGAACACACACCATTTACATACACACAGTGCTAAGGAACACACACAATTTACACACAGTGCTAAGGAACACACACCATTTACGTACACACAGTGCTAAGGAACACACACCATTTACACACAGTGCTACGGAACACACACCATTTACACACAGTGTTAAGGAACACACACCATTTACACACAATGCTACGGAACAGGTGGCAGGTCACCCAGTGAACATCCAGTGACAACACAGACCACATGCAAATGGTGCGGTTCATCACATAAGTGGCACCCTACCCTCAGACAGGGGAAAAGGGGGATGAGGGGAGAGCAGTGACCTTTAAAACTAGGTCACAATGACAACAATGACGTGTCTATTTGTCTGATAAAGCAAATTGTAAACCTACCTTGTTTTTCTCCATCATGCCTTCAATCTGATAGCTGACCTTGCCGGCGTAGTGGGACACAATGAAGTGTGGCTGCGGGCTGAACTTGTCCCAGCTCATTTGGTCGTTACTGGACAGCTCTTTCTCCAGGCGAACCATGAACTGCTTGGTGTCAGAGGCTCGGTTCAGTCTGCAGACCTGAAAAAAAGGCAGATCAACTCCTTTTAATACTCGTTGTAGCTTAAATATGGCAAGATCTACCAGTGGAGCTGTATATTGTACGAATGGCCAACTTACCTCGTTGAGCAGGGAGAAGACGCTGGTGGGACTGCCCTCTATGAGGTCCAAACAGCGCTGGTTATCCTGGTACTGGACAAATGACCACTCCAGCCCTTCGGCCACATACTCCTCCTGAAAACAGAGGATGAAGAAAACTTTAACATAGCCACACAGTGCTGGCACAAGAGGAACCCTAACCAAAGGTCCTGACGAATACATATGCATACTGAGTCACAATATCTGTGACTCAAAAGGTAAATATTACGTTTGATAGACATACCACAGCAAATAGCTCATACCTGCTGTGCTTTGAGGTAGTGGCCTACAAAGTGCTGCTGGAGTTTTTCATTAGCGTAGTTGATACACAGCTGCTCTAGGTTGTTCTTCTGGAAACACTCAAAACCATAGACATCAAGAAGTCCTGCAGAAGTGGTTAAAATGGATGGAATGGAATGGAAGTCAGACATGCTGTGACATGCTACAGACTGAAAAAGAGACTGAACAAAGAGGAAACGTCTGTACCTATGAAGTTGCACCAGTTGGAGTTGTCAGCACACATACTCTTGTTGATGAAGGAAACCATCCAGTCAAACAGTCTATTCAGAAAAAAGGGTTAGGTCAGGTGTTAGTCATGATTGCTGAGGGCACAGAATTGAATAAAAAAAGAGAAAGAGTGAAAGAGAGACAGAAAAGACCTAGAGAGACAGAAAGATAGTGAGGCAGGTAACATTCATCATTATAAAGGGAAAAAAGCTCACTCACTGTGCGTAGATGACTTTGGCCAGGCAGTCCCTCCGCACGCTGCATTCTGCCCGAGAGCAGGGCTTGAGCAGCGTGCTCCGTCTGCCCGCCTTAAGCGCACGCACCCGCAGACAGGACTGCAGCTCCTCCACCGGGATGCCCAGCAACTCCGCAGTCGTCCGCAAGAACACTACAGACAACACACTCCTGATGAGCTACCACTCTGTAGTAAACCGGTAGTAAATACCAGTGCCATGGACCATAATATACATTTTTTTTTTTTTTAAATAAAGCCATCAATGTGCACATAATGTTTTTAGTCCAGCAAAAGGGTGTATTGGGTACACAGGAATGTGCCAGTCAACATATTTATTCATATCTAGGACACGAGCGGACTCACTGACCTTTTGACTCTTCCTCAAGGTCACAAGGCTGAGATTCATCTGTTGGTGGATTGAAGGCCACATTCCCAAGATGGAGGATGCCAGCCAAAATCTGAAAGATTTTGCACAAAAACGCTTGGAAAACAAGGCTCACAAGTCACGACCACATGAGTAACCACTCAAATCAAAGGATGAGGTAAGGCATTGAGCCCTAAACATGCCCCTTACTCTGAATATCTGTGCCTGCTTGTCAGAGTTAATGCCAAGATGATCCATTGCCTCCAGAGTCTCTTCAAAGCAATCCTCTACAAAATAAACCAGGAGTGAGTCATATCATATGCACCGCCATATACTACTGTATATGGACAAAAGTATTGGACCTGTCATTACACACACAGGAACTTCCATGACATCCCATTCCATAAATCCACATGTATTAATATGGAGGTTCCCCTTTGCAGCTGAAACAGCTACTATTCTGGGAAGGATTTCCACAATATTTTAGAGTGTCTCTGGAGATGTTTGCCTATTCCTTCAGATGAGTATTTGTGAGGTCAGCTACTGATGTTGGACAAGAAGGCCTGGCTTGCAATCTCTCTTTTAATTCATCCCAAAGGTGTTTGATGGCATAAAGCAGCGGTTCCCAAACTTTTTTCCCTGTGTACCACCACCTACATCCTGAATCGGCTCGCATACCCCCACCATCCGACACATAAAAACCGTAACACATTCTATTGACGCATTCCAGGCATCATAATTAGCCCATGATAACAAATAACAAAATCAAAATGTGCAACTGGTCTATGAGCTCTCACACTAAAAAAACAGTGTGGAGAACAACATTATGAAACACAAAGAAGAAAGAGAACATAGGCTTACGATTTAAAAAAAAAAATCATTTTTAACACCTTTTCGACATTGCCCTTTTCATCTAACATACCCCCTAGTGGAAGCTTGCATACCACCGGTGGTACGTACCACAGTTTGGGCATCCCTTTATGGACCTTGCTTTGTGCACTGGGCTACAGTAATGCTAGAATGGGAAAAGACTGTGCCCAAAAAGTTGGAAGCATAATTATCCAAAATGTCTTAGTATACAGAAGCATTACATTTTCCTTCACTAACTCAAGCCCAACCCCTGAAAAACCATTATACCATAATCTCTCCACCAGTATGACTATACATAGTGCACAAAGCAAGGTCCATAAAGACATTTTGATATGGAAGAACTTGACTAGCGTGCAGAGAATAGGGTTCTCTACACCTTTGGGATGAACTAGAACAGGCCTTCTCATCCAGCATCAGGTTTATGTTATATACACTGTATATGGTGAAAGAGTTTGCCACTTAATTTGTTGTTGTTGCTTTTTATGGAGGTGGAGTGTAAAATAGAGAAGTTCTAGATGAACACAAACTTACCCTCCAAGATTCTGTCAACATTTGGCAACCAGTTGAATCTCTGGTCATGTGGCATCTTCCACTCCTGTCTCTGCTGCTCCGTGGCCCATTTCATCATCTTTTAAACAAACACACACACACTTATGAAACAGACACAGAGGTAGGGTAAATAAATATGACAGCAGTACACAATAAACATATATGCCTTGTTTGCTCAGAAGTGGGTGTAATACAGTAAAGTGAATCACCAAACACCAATCTGATACCCATGCAGAAAAATGATAATGACCATGAGAATGACCATGAAAATGACTACCCCCAAGAGGTCTCATTCCATCAAATCCGGCCCACTGCCTAATATGAGCCTGGCACCCCTGACCTAGATGCTTGCAACATTCATTCTGTCATAGAATGTTATGTGATCATTGTAATAAGAATGTCCAGCAAATACTGGTATTTGACATGTGAGAACAAATCTGTAACCACAACATCAACATCTATTACAAATCTTCACTTGCCTGATAAAATATGTGGAAATTCCTCTCATAAGCAGCTTGAAAGGCAACCCTGGTCTTTTCCAGTAGATAAGTCTGGACCGATGCCCCAACCAGCAACTGAGACCTGCATAACAAAAGGACACACTGCCCTTCAAGCTCTGCACTAGCCACCACTGCCCTTACCCCAAGTCACAAGGTGCATTATCACGTTAATCAGGGTTTTATATTATTAGATATAACAGAGAGCATGGGAACAAGAAGGACCTGTTTAGCTGGAGCTGAATGTATTTTCCAAATCGACTACTGTTGCTATTCCGTAAAGTGCAGGCGTTTCCTGTTGAAGACAGTGGAGAACAACACAACGTTTAGTATTTAGAGAGGGTACATAAAACTACAGCCTTTATAAAAACCTGGATTTATTCTTAGAGAAGTCCACAGGCTCACCAAAGGCCTCCATGATGGGGTTGGAGTCCAGGACTCTTTTCTCTATCCTCTCCACTGTGTCCTGGCAGGTCTGAGAAGACGCTGCCACTGTGGCGTAGTACTTCATCAGGCACCTAGACGTCCATGTCTACAGACACATCCAATGAAAACAGATCAATAACAAAGTATATTAACTAGCGTTGTCACAATTAACGTGTTAATCATGGCAATTTATTTTAAAAAATATCTATATTGCTTGTTGATAACAAGGGAGATAAATACTGTAACATTGCCCACATGTTGCCAAGGGAAACATTGACATGGTCTCTCTCTTCACACTCTGCTAGAACGTAGTTATGTACAACAGTTGCCTTCGGGACATTAGGTAGAAGTGGTGAACAATTTAACAGAAATAGAACTTCTTACCTTCCCCGCTCCACTCTCTCCACTGACCACGAGGGACTGATTTGTCGGCTCTACTTGGCCCTGCACATTCCTGTAAGCCGCCTCAGCCACTATGAAGATGTGAGGCTTGAATTCCTGTTCAGGTGAAATTGGCAAATGTTTGTCATTAGTCTTCCTCCTGAGTGTGTCTAGTGAACCAATCCCCATCATTTTGCTGTCATTTACTTCGGTAGCCTTAATCCAGAGGCTTATTCAGACAAAAACCGAAGGCCACTGCACATTTTATTTGAGTTTAGTCACAATTATCAAGTAAACACTGACATGGACTAGTTCATGGTTACGAGCTACCAGTATAAACACTGGCAATGATAAATAACTATGCCTCACAATTTCAGGAGGTGTTTCCTTTTTGGAATTAAGGAATGATTATTGAAGAACTGTCAACAAAGCAGACAGCACAACTCTCCAGGTAGTAAATAAGTACAACAAAGAGTGCATCATTTATCTTCCATTTTGTGAATTTACATGGTGTCTCCAAAATAGAATATCTTCAGCACATACATCCAATACTTCAGGGTGTAAATGTTTTGTTTTTAAATACACACATTACTTTTTTTATTATTCCATTACACTCCTTTGACTTAGTTGATATGTTTGGGAGAAGCACCCTTGCTATTTGTGTACATATGTATTTGTCCACAAACACCTTCTGTCTGTGCACACACAGGTGTGTAAACACCTTCATAAAAGCATGTGGTGTCTAGCGAGTGATACACCGTGTCCACCCACCTGAGGCTTTGGAGCTGTGTGATACTCTTTCATCACATCCAGAGAGTAGAGTTGCGGCACAGGATGGAAGGGGTTGAGAGCCACCAGGGTGCAACCCGCATGAGTGTAGAACACCCTCGCCCTGTACCTGGCCTGCAGGCAGTTAAGGACTAGCAGCGCAGGCGAATAACAGGAGGGAGAGTGGAAGGAGAGGTCAAAATCAAGACTGGCCGGTATTAATTACCTAAGACTCAGCCACACAGGCCACTGAGAGGATATCAAGCATGACTCAACAAAGGTCAACAGAGGTGAACGCTTCACAGACTGCTTATCAAGAAGTTATGATTAAACAAAAACAACATTTTCATTGTTAAAGGCAATTAGGACATCAAGGTTAAATCATAGGTAAGGGACGTTTTACAGATAACGTGACAAAAACTGCAAAAAAATAAGCTAAATTTGGTTACTCCTTGTGAGGGGGATACCTGTGGTTGGCGTAACTGGATTCACTTTGGTGAGGTCATCGTAGGTGTGGAGTTCGTCTTCGTTGATCAGGAAGGCCCTGACTTCGCCCTCCAAGGAGTCATTAAGAGACTTCCGTCTGGCCTGAATCTTCTCTCGCAGGCCATGGACCTTTGAAACACACCTCTGGGATTAGTGCAACATAAGGGAAAGGGACGAGCCAAAGATGCAAGGCTCTGCTCATGTTTAACAAATAATAATCTGAAGGTATGAGTTTGCATGACAAGGCAAAGATGTAGTGCTGCAAACCAGTGGTTGGCAAAATCCAGCTGCCCTCCTCATGTGGTACAGTTGTTTTTTTGCCAAATAAGAAATAGCGACATAATGTGTTCTGCAAGCTATAAGGGATTATAATAAAATGTTATGTAATACAAAACATGTCACTGACACATCCTTCCCAGATGGTGTGCGGTCCCACATGAATTAGCTCCATGCAACATGTCAGCACCACTTGGCTAACGCAGCCTCTAATGGCTTTGAAGACATTTGGGTCAGTCTTTGAGACAACAAAACACACCTTCAGACATCATGTTCCACTAGCCTATCAAATTGTTGGCTATAATTTAGGATATAATTTCCAGTCTCATTAACTGTTGCATCCTATGAGGAAGAGATAATTCTGTGAAACATTTGTTAAAATGAGGAGGGTAGCTACATATATAGAAAAGTTAATTGTCTCGATAACAGCATCCCATCCACATAGTGAACAGGTCTAGTAGTCTGCACCTGACAGGCTGGACGATCTTTTGTACACCGACATTAATTATAAAGGTGCATGTCACATCTTACAAACAAATCCGATACAAAGTGCTTCACTGGAAGTACTTCAAACTGGCGGCTTATGGGATGTACTCCTCAATGGAACGGCATCGTGCAGGATTAACGTTACGATAGAGCACGAGGGTTGAAACTGTGACAGTGATTATGTCGACGGTGTGGATGGTTTGTAGACAATGCTTCTGCTGCCCCGTCCTTGTTTTGATATGACGTCTAATCCCATTGCACATTATAGTTACTGGAATTAATGTTAATGATACAGCATGAGAATAGCATGATTATCACAACCGTCAAATAATGTGCTTTTATGATTAATGTTACCTATTGGACATCAAGACACTGATACTGTATATTAATCCTTAAATTACTTGTTTGAAAATTTTAACTTAGATATATTAGATTAGCCTACTTATTAATCGTCAGTGATATGATGATACACAAGGGAATGCATCAAGTTCCATGTAATTTGCGATGTCATTTTATGACAACATTGACTGCGGGCTAACTGCTTCTGCTAACTTTTAGCTAGAATGCCATGTCAAGAATCCCCTCCCAGAAAACTGGCCCACACACACCAACCACCACTGTCCCATAACAGGCATTCTCGTTAGCATTAGCTTCAAAATAACTTTTATAACGTTAGCAATAACTTACTCCCCATACATTATAATAGAGAATTGTTAATAATTTAAGTCCAGACTGCATTTTCAAGACAAGTCTTGTAAAAAAAAAAGTTAAAATTAACGAAATAAGTAGCTAAATCAGACCCACCTTGACTTGGTTGATGTTTCGCCCGCTTTCAAAATTTGTGGATTTGGCACTGTCCCAGTCGTTACTGTTTGAGGATAATACGCCTTCCAAAGGAATCGTGTGTTTTTTATCAGCCATCGTAAAAAAACGTTTACACTTCCAGTGAGAAACAAGTTATGTCCCACTACTCCTCCATTTCAAACAGAATGGCATTCTTCCAGTTCGTATGTCATAAAATATTCCACAGTGAAGGACAAAACGCTCCCCGCCTCGTTGGACTCTCAAATCTCACACCGGTTGCTGAAATATGCCCGAGCCGTCATGCTGGAACAAACACGCCCTCCTCGCTTTCAAACCAGTAAGAGCAGACCTGTGCGCTGACACTTCACATGGGAACGCCCAGGATTCATACGCGGAAATGAATGAAAATGCATCGCTATCTACAGTCATGCATGGGGCATCAGTAAACTTGTTGGAAGCTGCTGGCTATAACAGTGATTGTTTTGGTCGTAAACGGAGATTACACTGAAATTACACGAGCTAACTTTAGCAGGGAATAGCAACGACTAACGTCAACAAGTTTTGAGACACCTAGAGCTATCCTGGAATAGCTAGCGATAACGTTAGCTAGTGTCGAACTTTTGACTCATCTTCAAGTGAAATCTTATTTGTGGCAGCGGAAGCAAAGCAATTATGTTTATCATCTGATTTACAAACCCGGCGGTATCCAGGTGTTTGCACTTACAAATTTTCTCCAGCAATGGATGGGGTAGGTTATGAATTTGTTTTGATCCATTCCATCAAACTGTTAGCTCCCAGTTTGTTGCTTGGTTCTTGTACCTGTTTGTAGTTATAGATTCTAGAATCATGTAAGTAAGTAAAGCAGGATTGGAATGGTTTCCATTGCAGTTTGAAAATAAATAGGCGACATAAACTCCAAAGCCACCCTACAAACAAAATAAATGCTTGCCAGTGACTTGTTTAAAATTCCACTTCCTGTTGAAAATGTCCCTGCTTGACAACATATTTATCTGTTGCATTTACAGGTTATGAGCAAGAAGTTGTTGAAGGAGGCCTTCGTCAGCAATTTGAATGGCACAACTTTGGGAGAAGTTGCTTTTGGATCCTTGGTAGCACCCCTGTGTGTGCTGAGCCGAGGGTTATTTTTCATCCTTTATTATCGCGGCAAAGAGACTTTTCCACTTTCCTGGAAGTCTCACTTTCTGTTAGACTTTACCTTCTTAGTACTTCCTTTGGTCCTGTACTCCACCTTATTCAGTGGGGTGCTTTATCTGGCCATCACAGGCCTTGCAGTGATTGACGTTGGTGTACTTTACCAAGTATACCAAAAGAAGAAACCGGCAGCACCATTACTTGATCTAATGAAGAGGTTTCTCCAGAGCAAAGTTGAGACTAATTTGGTACCATTTGTAACTGTTTTTAGAGTGCAAGTTAATGTAAAAACGGCCTTATGCATTCTGGCAGTTGACTTCAGTGTGTTCCCACGACGCTATGCGAAAACGGAGACCTACGGAACTGGTGTCATGGACCTAGGTGTTGGAGCTTACATACTTGCAAATGCAATTGTCTGTCCTGAGGCACGGAGAAAAGAAAAGAAGGGGTCGAATTTCAGCCATGTTGTGAGACAACTGTGGTCTGTCTGGCCCTTGGTTTTGCTTGGGATGGCAAGGATGATTAGTGTGAAAATGTCAGGATATCAGGAGCATGTGTCCGAGTATGGAGTTCACTGGAACTTTTTTTTCACTTTAGCAATAGTGAGAGTCATAGCATCCATAATTTTGGCTATATTTCCAGTCAAGAAATCCTGGCTTTTTGCACTTTTGATTTCTGGAATTTATCAGGTTGTCCTCGAGACAACTAGCTTGAAAACTTTCATTATCCACAGTGAAGATAGGACTGGGAGTTTTCTTGCTGCTAACCGAGAGGGCATCTTCTCTGTGTTTGGCTATGTAGCTATTTACATGGCAGGAGTGCAAGTCGGGCTGTACATAATGGAAACACGACTACTGATCAAAGACTGGTTGAAAGTTATTCAGAAGCTATTAATTGTAAGTTTTCTATTATATGTGATGTTACACTTCTGTCAAATACACATAGAACCAGTTTCACGTCGGATGGCCAATCTGCCTTACTGTGTCTGGATTATTGCTGAATGCATGTACTTCTTGACTTGTTTAAGTGTTGTTGATGTCGTTTTACTATTTGCAAAAGCCCTGACAAATTGTTACATCATTCCAACCTCATGGAATCTGCATCAAGATGATGAAATGAAGAAAGCAAATCCAAGAACGGAAATGGAAGGCTTATGCCTTATTCAATCTGTGAACCGAAATCAACTCTTATTTTTCATGATTGCAAATCTAATGACAGGACTTACAAATGTAATTGTAGATACTGTGAATAGTAATGATTTGTTTTCTGTGTCTGTTTTGCTTATGTACATGTTCATTAATAGTGCTGTAATTTTCATATTGCACCGCAAAGGAATAACAGTAAAGTTTTGGTAGGCCCCCTCACTTTTGTATGTAAAAGAAACCTGTCAACATAGACAGATTAACAATCCACAGCATGCTTTGTATATATGTACTACTGCTTGTACAACCATTGACTACTGTTAAACAATTTAAATGTTATGATCTTCTCTCACAGCAGATGCAGTATTGTATTTGAGATTCTGATATGGACTACTGAGGGATGCAGGTGTGTTTCAGTTTTAGAGAGAAAAGTATGCTCAGGAAAAGCAAATGTGACAAGATCAATAATAATAAAAACAAAATGTGGGTGTGGGTACTACACATATGGTGGTTAGTGAGGTTCCTCCATCACGGTGAAGCGCTTTGGGTGTCTTGAAAAGCGCCATATAAATGCAAGTTGTTGTCTATATGATATTTTTTGTAAGGTAATGCCAAAAAGAGAACTGTTGGACACAACTCACATGAGTCATAATTCCAACATGATCATTAGGTAGAAGGTACTGCTTATAATATTGCACCCTTTTTTACGTTCTGGTGTGTTATGCCCCTACCTGGTCAATAAAAGAAGACATGCCATTCTTTATATAGACTACTTATCATTTGTATTTATTTAAAAGGTTGTTTTGAGATGTAGAAAAATATGAAAAATAGTAATTTACACCTTGATCACCTTTCCTGTCATTCTTTCAACAATAAAATATTACCCTATTTTGAATAGGAAAATGTGGAGGTAAAGGATGAGTAAGGCTTTAAAGTGATTTGCTGACCTGCATCATATGCAAATGTTGGGCCTATTAATTTCTAATTTAGTTATTGATTACCTAGTGGTTTTCAAACCACATACAAATTGAATGGGCAATAAACGCAACATTCCAGTAAAAGTTAATTGTGATGGAAGTCATGAGCAAAGACTATCTGACACGAGAGATGCAACCCATTAAAAACCATATGAATATTGTTATAAGACAGATATTATTACAGTTTTTTTCAGTCGCTAACAAGCGTTTGTCCAACCAGTTGTCACATTTTCAAAACTCTAAATACAATTAGCACAGCATCGGTCTTTTGTGGCCATACCATTTACACATTTCATGTCGTTTGCACACGATATGCAGTCGTCAGTGAACACATTTCCACAATGCTTTCATGCTCACAGACAAGCTATACCTCCCAACAAAATTATGGATTGCTTTTGCAGTATTTACGAATGTTAACACACAACATCCCACAATAGTAAAAACAATATTCAAAACCTTAGATACAGTATAAAAACCTCTGCTTCTGCAATGATATCAGTTCAAAAACAATATATCTCAGCTGATAATAAACAAACAATTCAATAATTGACACACAACTGATTTATGTTGGGTAAATTGGGCCAACCACATTGGGCCAACACTGTAATGTCTGGACAAGAAAGAATAAGAGCAAGGGGCCCAGGGAGAAGAGCAGGCCCAGTAAGAGATGCAGTGAGAGGAGCAGGGCCAGGGAGAAGAGCAGGCCCAAGGAGAGGGCAAGGTAGAGGTGTAAGAATGCGTGGTGGTGGCATTCCATTTGGCTACAACTGAACTGTTGTCAGTGATGAAATTTGTGTCAATATCTTTGACCATGTAATCAATGCGATGTTAATGAAAACATGTGGCCTACTGTAACCCTGAAGATCGCAGAGATTAGATACAGTAATTTTGTGCTTTTTTTAGCTCCCCCCTTTTATCTGGGCTTTTTGCTGTTGTTTTTTTGTTCAGAATGCTTGTGTGTTTCATGGATATTTTGTTCACTGTAAGCATTGCAATACTGCAAAACTGTTTCTGTTCTATCATACTGTAAACAGTATTTCTACTGTAGTAAACAGTAAAGGGAAAAAAAACTGACTTGCTTTTTACTGGAATGCTTTTGAATGTGAACATAAGATGTGGACATACAGTTCCCAACCAAGAAATTTAGTGTAAAAATTGCATGCAAATACCTGTAAAACTGAAACATAAAAGTCTATGCCGTTTTTGTAATGTCAACAATAGCCAGTATTTTGAAACCTGGTGTACTTTGATTGACTGCATGTACCTTGTCAAGTGAAAACAAGTGTTATTCTTTGACAGAATAATTTCATTTTGAGTCAGATTTCCAGTGTTTTGGTAAAGTTAGTGTGTGCAAAGAAAGATGTGTTAGTAGTATATTTAATGTGTTTTTGAGAAGAAAATTATCCATTTGGCCAGTTGTGTTTTGTAGGTGTGAGTCTGTGTTAAGAGTTTAGAAAAAGTATCTGAAGTATGGGTAAGCGCTTGTTAGCGATTGAAAAAAACTGTAACTGTGATAAATAATTTAAAAAACGTTAGGATAGGATACATTACTACAGGAGCGTCGTGTTAAACGTGTGGGCGGGCGCTTTACTGTTCTCTGCTCCACGTCTTGGGTCAAAGGTTACGAGAGAATTCCGCCGCCACATACACCTCTGTCGCACTTGTTTGTTTTTATACAAAAAAGCAACTTTTGAAAGAAGGTGAGCATGCCAGCAACTTTCATCGCCTATGTTATAATGTTAGCTATTGCAATAGTGTTAATTATACATACATTTGCAAAACGAATGCGTCCTCGCTGTGAAATACTTGCAATGGATTTGCCAGCGCCCCATTGTAACGATAAGGCTAGCGAAGAAACACGAAGAGTTGTCGGATGGTTTGACGCTTCAGTTTTGTTCGAACATTCCCTTAAGCTCTGGCTTTTGAGATAGCTTGTGGTATAGCAACCACAAAGTAAATTGTCACAAGCGGTATGTTTGTAGGTAGCTATGTGTAGAAACCTAGCATATCAAAGAAAGTTTTAATGTACTTATCTATGTGTCATCACAGAACGTCCTGACGGCTAACGTTAGTTAACCTAGCAAGTGGTACCTAGCAAGTGGTACCTAGCTGTCGCTCGCTAACGTTACCCTAGCTAATGTTACTTATCGCTGCTTAGCAAACTTATTTCTATCTGTCCGATAGGTAGCTGACAGAAATGCTAATGCTGCCTGACAAACTTTGATAACGTTAGCCAACATGCTAAGTTAGCTTGCGGTAACCGGCTAATTTACCTAGCTTGTCACAGAGAATGTGCTTGTCAGTTAATCATCACAGTGAACTATCTACCCGGATTAGCTAACGTTAACGTTAATTTGATTACTTTATCTGAGCTAATTCGACATTGATTTTATAACTAACATAACGTTACCTAGCTAGCTAATTGCAATTAATGTTACCTTGGTATTTCGGGGAATATAGCTCATCACAGGTAAGTTAATTCATTGGTCGACAGTTATGTTGCAACCCAATGAAGTCTTAAACATAAGCTATTAACTTACAGCTAGGATAGTAATGTTAGCCAACTGTCAGGGTAGCGTTAACTTTGTGAACTTGCTAGTCGTGCAGGTCGACATTGGCTCAAACGACTTTCAAGTTCAATAGACTGTTAGCATTCTGATAACGTTATCAATACACGGTGTCAGTATTAGTTGATAATTATATAACAATTTGTGTTATAGCACGATATCGCCGGTTTATTTAAGTGCATGTATGCCCGTAGGTAGTTAGCGACCCGTCCCTCTTTGACCTAGATTGAAAGATGGAAATCAGTTAGCAGTTTGTGGACAGTTCCTTGGAATATCAGATATCTCTGAGGTTGACGTTGCATTATTTCGCTGGCTGTGTTTGCTGATGGGTCATCATAGCTAATCTATTAAGTTAATAACACTATCTAGGTGTATAAACAAGTAGTTAGCATCTCAAGATGCAGATGCTACCTACCAAGACATCCCTTCTGTGCTAGCCAAACCTTTCGAGTTTAGTATCTCCTAGTTTTCCAAAAAGATAGTTGATGCAGGTGGATAACTTGGCACAATGTTTAACAAGCTTGCACTTGGTATATAACTTCTCTCTCATCCAGAAAATTTTATAGACCTTATGTTTGATTTGGTAGAATAAATGGCAAGCTAAATTTACAGTTGGTCTCTACTATTGCTTCATTTACTGGCGTTAGTAGCTAATGTTAGTTAGTTAGCTAGCTACGTAAGCTCTGTATTGCTAACTTCCTAGCCTCTAAATTGTCCCAACACAATACGAAGTACATTCATCTATACTACGACTTGATTGGTGTACGATTATTTGAACGACCCGCGATGTTGAAACGGCGAATGTATACCAGGGACTAATTGCCGTGAACTGCACTGTCCACAGGCACTACAGCTACGACCTGAGCAGGGAGAAGACATGGCGCGTCTTGTTGCCGTTTGCAGGGAAGGAGAGGAGGACTATCAGTTCCTTGCACGCCAAATTCCACTCTTCATTAATGACACTTTGACGGTAAGTACATTTTATGTCTTTCAAGGTGTCCGCGATGTTTAGTTATGTGTGTGGTCTCTAGTTTGCCCTTTGAACAATTTGTGTCATGACCAGGAAACTCAGGTCAAATGGAATTGGTCAGCTAGGTGTTAGCATGGCAAGGCCTCTTTGGCTAAAGATACATGCTAGCCCTGCTGTCAAACATATGGACTAGCATGTCAATTTACCTGTAGTTACAAGTGATGAATGATGCTCAATATTTTTGATGCAGTGTGATATTAAGTAAACACCTAGCTCTTGTTTGTTAGATGGTGATGGAATTTCCAGACAGTGTCATGGACCTTGACAGTCATCAGATTAACTCTTCACAGCTGAAACAGTTTGTTCAGGTGAGTGATTTGTTGGCCATCATAACTGTTGACCCCCTTCATTACAATCTGATTATGATTCTGTCAAGTGGGCACAATGGCTGTTCCATCTTTATGACCTGTTCCTTGTAGTACCACGCCATGTTAAAGCAGCAAGACCTGAGTATTTCCATGATGGTGACCTCACGGGAGGTGTTCAGTGCCCTGTCACAGCTGGTCCCATGCGTGGGGTGTCGGCGCAGCGTGGAACGTCTCTTCTCACAGTTAGTGGAGTCAGGGAATCCAGCGCTTGAGCCACTGACTGTGCGGTCCACAGGCATATTATCAGTCACTAAGGCCTGCATGACGGATGCCAAGAAGCTTTACACACTCTTCTATGTCCATGGGTATGTGCAACTTCATTCTGTTTTGAACGACTACAAGCACCATAGCTAGGCCTTAGTGTTTGCATGCCACTGTGATTGTCATTAGTGTTATTTAGTGTAATGATTTGTAAACATCTGTTTTCACAGGTCGAAATTGAATGATATGATAGATGCCATCCCCAAAAGCAAGAAGAACAAACGCTGCCAGTTGCACTCCTTAGATACACACAAACCTAAACCTTTAGGGTGAGTGATTTCTTGTTCTTACTGTTTTCAGAAAGGTACCACTGTTACAAACGGCCTATGAACATCAACTTTGAACGCTTTAACTGCTAATGCCTTAATCTTTCAAAGGACGTGGCGTAATATTGTATCTGAATTTCCACATAACTTTTTTATTTATTTATTTATTTATTTATTTATTTATTTTCTTTATCTCAACAACCAAGTTTGAAGCAAATGTGCTGTTTATTGATGTCTGTTTAGAGAAGGAAGTGCAGAGAGAAGTGTAGTTTTAGCTAAAGACAGTGGAGATTCATCAAAGAAGGTCAGATGTAGCATCCAGTTTCACTTTGGACCATTTCAGTCTCCAAGCAGGTAGGCAGCAGGACATTTGCTATTGCCATTACAGTTTGCACAAAAGATCAAAGTAAGAATAGGTTAATGGCTTTGTGTCATTTTGTTTGGATGAGGCTGTTGGCCATTGCATTCATAACATTTCAAGAACTAATAAGATTATGCTTTCATACATCAAGCAAATGTTGCAGTCCAAGGACAAATGCCATTGCGTTGTATTTGTAGGAAACCAGAATCTGTCCAGAGAGAAGCATTCATTTGTTTTGGTTGCCTCTCTTGCAGCGGTAGCTGGATGGATGTGTGGGAGCTCATGTCTCAGGAGTGCCGAGATGAGGTGGTTCTTATCGACAGTACTTGTCTCCTAGATACCCTAGAGACATATTTACGCAAACACAGGTAAAGGAACTCACTGACACCCCAGTTTTTCTCTTTTGCAGTCATTGGGGGGCAATTTTGAAAGTAGATCATTGAAAGTCAATCAGAAAGTACCACTAACAGGAATGTTTTTTGTTTTGTTTTCGGGTCTTGATTGCTCCTCCGAGTGTTCTGAAAGTTTCGCACAACAACAGCAAATAGATTGAGTGACTGTCTCTTGTCACTTTTCTCACCAACAGGTTTTGCACTGACTGTAAAAACAAGGTGCTGAGAGCCTACAACATCCTGGTCGGTGAGCTGGACTGCAGTAAAGAGAAGGGCTACTGCGCTGCTTTATATGAGGGCCTGCGCTGTTGCCCCCACGAACACCACATCCATGTGTGCTGTGAAACAGACTTCATAGCACACCTCCTAGGTCGAGCTGAGCCAGAGTTCGCTGGGGGATATGAGTATGGACAACATTTTTTGACATCTCTCAGTTGCCTGCTTCAGAGTGTACTGATTTGGGTAGTGTGATTTGCACATTTTGTGCTTAGTTTTCTTTTTTATTTTTAGTTTGTGTTTTTAGTTATTCATATTTGCCATGTTTAAAGGTGTAATGTTTACTAATAGGAATGTATCTATTCCTTCCACAAGGCATACAGAATTCTGCATGATTCCCAGCGTCCACCAATAAATCTGGACATAATTTGAAAGTTGATTGTTTATTTCAGGAATCCCATGCATTTACTAATACTTCAGGGGAATGAAAAATGCAATGCCGAGCCATAGTGTGCCTACAGTGTTCTTAAGAACACGGACACTTGTTTAATTGCATCCCTGTGATGAAGTTGTTTGAAGTATAGTGTCATAATTTTGGTAGCTTTGAGCAACATGCAAGTTTATCTTTTGAGTTATGCTGTCATTTTTATTGCATATTCTATTCGGATTTGGTGTCTGTAATTTTCTACATACTGGGCATTTTAAGTGTGTGTGTTCTGTATTCTTCGTTTAGAAAAAAACATGTCTTACATTTACATTATATCATTCTTACTTTTGATCTAGACGCAGAGAAAGACATGCCAAAACCATAGATATTGCACAAGAGGAGGTTCTGACCTGTCTAGGCATACATCTCTATGAGCGACTGCATCGAATCTGGCAGAAGCTTAGAGCCGAGGAGCAGACTTGGCAACTGTTGTTCTATCTGGGCATTGATGCACTACGCAAAAGCTTCGAGGTACTGTATTACAGGCCTGCAGGCCGTGACCCTGCAGTCACATTATGTGACTATATTTAGGGAGTGAGATTGTAATTCATAAGTTGGTGTGATCGTGCAACTTGCAAGTAGGCCGCCTTCCAACACAATATGTATGTGTATAGGTTTTCTTCGATTATAATTGTGCCTTTTGATATTAGTAAAACATTGAAAATGCAGATTGTAAAATGCCCTTTCAGTCATGCACAGTTTATTTGTAATGTAATCATTATTGAAACAGTTATTGAGTAATTTAGGGAAAAATTAACACTTTCTAGGTGATGTCCTATGTGATCTGACATTTAAGTAGATTTATGTCAAATATTGTCTAGGTCCCTGGCCAAAACTCGGAAGCTTGTGTAATTCAGAAGTTAAGCATATGCATGGTGAGATGCATCTCTTGACTCGTGTGTGTGTGTGCGCGTGCACCTTCTCCTGTCAGATGGCGGTGGAGAAGGTGCAGGGCATCAGCCGCCTGGAGCAGCTGTGTGAGGAGCTGTCAGAAGAGGAGCGAGTTCGCGAGCTGAAGCAAGAGAAGAAGCGACAGAAACGCAAAAACCGCCGCAAAAACAAGTGTGGCTTTGACATCGCTGAGCCGGACACTGACTGCAAAGACAAGAGTCTTGATAAGGTATAGTGTTGATGGAAAAATGTTTGATATTTGCAGTTAGTTGTACTGTTTTGTGACCACTTATTTGAATGGTACTAGAGTCTATCCCTAAATTACCTGCTAGTTACATTAACTTTAATCACCATGTAGCCTACCTTTTGTTTCCCAACACCAAACTTGCCAACACCAAACTACCACAGAATGGGATTATGCAATGGGATAAAAGAAAGTTACACGTTCAAATGTATCTTTTGTATCAGTCGGTGTTGTTCAACACAATTACTCAAATCCAGTTTGTTTTGCACATTTATTGAGCACCGTTTGTTACATTTCAAGCAGTTTCATTATACAGGGTGTTCTGTGAGTGCATTTGTTTGCTTTAGCCGCATGACATGACACGGCTTGTATCGGTCGCATGTCTGTAATCAGTTCATGTGTTGCTTGGTAACATATATCCTGCCAATGTACAGAACTATGTAAATACATTATCATACCGCATGGTCCGGTGCTTTGCTGTGATCTATCTTTACCTGATGCCTCACACCTATGACTAAATCACCTAAGCTCTCCATGTTGTGATGTATAACGTAACCTCTTCTAGTGTAATTCTGTTTAAACTGTGGCCAGTGCCAATGCTGACAACCATTCACAGGTGGTTTTAGCTTAAGCTGAAGCTGTGGTACTTTCTAACACTGTTTGAGGAAGTAGTTTCACAGCCTCAAAAAAGCCTGCAGCCTGCGGTTCCTCTCCAGTTCAGTTTTTGTCATATTCTTTGGATTTCTCCTGACTGTCCTCTAGCAGTCCTTTGTCCATACTAATACTAATAAACTTGAGTCAGGATTGGGCTAATTGCCATCACCATAATTCATTGTACTTCTGGGCCTGTGTTCACAAAGCATTTTGTCTTTCCTCTGACAGTACTCCCTAAAAGTTTCTAAGATTTTCTTTCTTAACCGACTCGCAAAACTGCTGACACTGACATTGAATGCTTCTGGTTGTTGTTGGAGGCATTATTGCATCCCTTAGAATCGGCACAATTGTTCCCTTGTGATTGAGATCTCTTGTAAGTGATTCTGCATGTGAATTTCAAAGCATTGAGTGTTGGAATGATACAAATTGTGAATCGTTCTTAGTGAGTTAGGAGTCCTCTGGACTACTTCTAATATCTCCCAGTGCTACTTTTAGTGCTAAAATGCACTGTGAATTACTATTTGTCAAAAAAAAAAATATAGTTAAGACTGACATTTTTTGTTTCTCACTAATCTGCAGGTTAGGAACTATTTTTAGCCTTAAGGTTTTTTGAATACATGCCTTGATGAAATAGCCTCGTGAGACCATCCTGATCTTCTCGTGAGCTCCAATTTTCCACTCTTCGCTTCTTGCGATGGAGAAAAATTTGGAGCCGTTCGCCAAACAAACGGCCAATCAGCATTGGTTTTGTGGTTGTATTTTCGTCGATGCTCTGTTAGTACGTCATATGCTTTGTTGATCTGATTGGTTGATTTGGCCCGTTTATCCAATCAGCTAACCAATATTTTCGCACCTTCCCAAAAGTTGGAAAGTTCCCAGATGGATATGCGAGCAAATGCGAAGCAATCCATCTGGCGGAGTCAGGTAACTGATGAAAGTCAGTATAATCTTCTCATAATATAGATAATAATGCAACAGTGGTTACACTTGGCAAGATCATGGTCTTCCATTTTGGGTGGTTACGTTTAAGATTTCAGGTTAAGTGGTCAGCACCGTTTAGTGAGAGGGTGTTGTCAGAGGGGCCAACCATGCCACCTTTGCCTTCTCTCAGCTCATTTCTCACGTCTTGTCTCATATCTCTCGTGCAGGGCTCCACGGAGTCGGTGGATGGTGTCTGTAAGGACTGCAGGATTGGAGAGGAGTCTGGAAGCTGTGGAGAGGTCCTGGTCACCACCGAGGACACCCCCTGTAGCTGCCCTGCAGCCTCCATACTCAACTCTCCCAAAGTCAAGAAAGGTACGTGGATAAGCACACATGGGTATGTGGTGTGCATGACTAGTAACTATCGCTTTATCTATTTGACCTGGCATTTATGTGTTTTTCTATTAGAGTTTGTAGTTGTACTAAAGTAGTGTGTAGCCACATGCATCTTTATAGTACCTATTTACATCATTATACACTACCTCACTGTGTCCTCGTTGTGGTGCTTCCAAAGGTCTGTCACCCCGCAGTGCCGGCAGCGACTGTGGTTACTCATCCAGTATGGAGGGCAGCGAGACCGGCTCCAGGGAAGGCTCCGACGTAGCGTGCACCGAGGGCATCTGCAACCATGACGAAACAGGTCAGTACCACTCTTTACACAGCCCCCCCTGGGTTTAAGCTTTCAGTGTGTTTACCCCCTCATGTAGGCCTAGTCATTGGAAATTAAATGAAAGGCTTGGAATAGTGACTTGATGAAGGTTTTGAGTCGACTTGAGTCGAAAAGATGATGTGTCCCTAACAAAATGGAGTAACTAGTGTGACCGTGGTCTCTAAGGCCCGGGCGACACTGGGTTCTGCTCTGTTCGTGGAGCGTTAAAAATAGCTTTAGATGACTGGTCTAACTTGTGCAAACGTATGCGCTGCTAGTACGTCTGGTGTAGTCAATTCATATTCAATTCAAATCATAGTGGAAGCTAATTGTTGCAAAAGATGACCCAGGACCAGAACGCTTCAGTAGCCTCCCTCTTAGAGGTGTACATATTCAACTGTTCTGTGCCTGGTGTAGCCTTCTGCTCTTTTGCGTGACTGGATGTATTTGTGTGAACATCTGCAGGTGATTACTCGTGTAGCCACCAGTGCTCCGAAGACAAGGAAGAGGACTGTGTGGACAGCTGTGTGGAATGCTGGGCCAACTCCGAAGAGAACCTCAAAGGCAAGAATAAAAAGAAGAAACGAAAGAACAAGGTTGGAATGTTTGGGAGCGAACAGGTACGCTTAACCTAGTGGCACGGTTTCTTGTAAATAGCTATTCTTTTATTTTCCCAATTATTCAGGTTCTCTCGTACCCAGATCGGGCAGGTCATACCCAGATCGGGCCCAGGTCATGTAGGTCATAATGGTATAGACTCTTAATGTATGTCTAAGGGCGCTTTACATACCTATTTTGTTCCGAATCACGGCCTGAATCGATACAGTTTTTCTCCATTGTCCCCTGGGTTCGTTTGTGTTCACATGGCAGCATTTATATCGGAACAAATTATATAACAAACTAGCCTGGCTAATGCCAAACCTCATCTCATTGAGATGGGGTCTGGGAACTACATGTACATTTTCTCGTTTTTAAAATGTGGTTTACAAATGCCCAGAGCCGTTTATTAGGCTCATAACCGCTTCGGTGTGTCGTCATCGTCTTACTGTCCCCCCTTTGTTCTGTGATTGGTTCCTTCGTTGAGGTGAAAACGAAGTCCATGGAATCCTGGCTGCCTATCAGCGTGAATAAAATCGTGCATGTAAGGCAGCATGGGAAAACACAGGCTAATAACAAACCCTCGTGAGATTAAAATTTTGTCTACAAACAAACCCCTGCGCCATCAAATTGTTCCCTGATTGGTCACATTTGACAGCTGAAGATACTAGCCTATCTCCCAGTCACCTAACCCCACATTTAACTTATGAAGAGCTCCATATGTGTGTGAGTGTATGGGGGTGTGTGTCCAAAGTCTAGGCTTCTCCCACTCTCTCCCATTTTCGTGTGTAACACCGGTAAAGTTAACCTAAGACATTCGCTTGAAATTCAAAACATAGACTAGCTAAAAAATGCTGTCATGTGGAATAAACAAAATGTAAGCATTCGCGAGTTGTTCCGCTACAACGAGCCGTTTGCTTTCTCACTGCAAGCAAACCGCTCTAGAGCTCGATTGGAAACGAGCCGAGACCACCTCCTCCAAGCGGTCTCGGTCTGTTTGTTTTGTTCTGAAACGGAGTGCGGTTGCTGCGTTCACATATACCCAATCAAACCGATCTTTGGGGGGAAACGCTCCACGTTCCGATTCAAACAGCTAGGTGTGAGCGCTGTAATTGTAGTCTGCCTAAGTGAAACAGTGAATGTTGACTTTTCCCTTTGCCGCTGCAGGGGTCCAAGCCAGAGGGTTGCATGGCGGACCTCAGCAGGAGAGTGACCCCAGGAGCTGTCCACAGCGTAACATCCTCACACTCGTGCAGAGAAAAGGAGACCTGCGCACAGCTGTGTTGTGATTCGTTTGCGAGCATTGCACTTCAACTGCCATGGGCGGAGCACCGGAAGAACGCAGCCCTCTACTCCGGCCTTCCGCCGGAGTGCACACCAGGGGAGTGTGGCACCAAGAGCCTCATGGAACTTCTAGTGAGTTCTTTTCTTCTTTTTTAATGTCTACCTTGCTCGAGGATCTCCTGGTCAAAGCTGATTATTGCTATCTCAACAAATCATTACACATGATTTTGCCTTTTTCTGTTTTGGTAAAGGTGAAGGATTGGTTGTATTGTAGGAGATTCAGGCTGTGCCTTAGTGTTATGATGTGCACGCAAACATCACATGTTACATAGGTTTCCCTATCAGATATAATGTAGGTTTTCTATCTAGGTAGTATCAGGACATGGTGATTAACTACATTTAAATGTGTTGTTGGGTTTACTTGATGGAGGGCTGTCTGCACTTCCAGATACAAAAACTAAGTGAACATGCAAACATAATTTTGGGTAGCTTTACTATGGGCTGTGTAGGCAGTATGGTATGGAATATTACATTACATTTATTATACTACCCGTGAGAGTCTTTTAGTTGGCAAATCTTACACCGGTTCTTTCTCTCACTCTCTGTGAAAACAGGATGAATCCGAAGTGACCTCAGATGAAGAGAACTGTCTCACACAAGACGAAATCCAGTCATTTGTGGAAAGCAATAAGTCTTTCATTAGCAACCGGAACCAGTACAGACAGCACTTGAAGGATCGATTCACAAAATACTGCCGCTCAAATGAGCAGAGTAAGTCTGTATGGTTTCCTACCGCCAGCGTGAACTAGATACACACCTAGAGAACTTATCTTTTTATGAATTGAAAACTCACTATTACTACTGCTGCAATGCCTTTAAACAAAAGAGAAAAAAAATATATGAATTGAAATTAAAGAAAAAGACTGAAGTTTTAGACACTCATTTCAAGTTCAGTCAGGGATTTTCCTCCACGAAAGTGAATGTTAACCTTGTTGTTCAGAATTCCTTTTTCCATGTTACTTTTTTTAATCCCCATTTTGATTGCCCTTTCACCACTTCATTTCATCTTGTTTGCACCTGACCAAACCCATTTTCCTCAAGTTCAGTAGAGCTGCTGGCTAAGTCATGCTTGTAAAGCGGTAACTGTAAGTTTTAGATGCAGATAGACTTTTTTTTTTTTTTCTTTTTTTTTTTTTCCCATTTGTTTTATTATTTTGTCTCACTGCCTGTGACATTTTGGTGGCAAAAGGATTTACCAATAAATGTGTACAGAAATTATCTGAATATAAAGACTTTACAGAGAAAATAAACATCCATTTGTACCACTTGGGTGTTATGCTGTACATTTGGATGTAATGATGAGCGCAATGTGCAAAATTTACATAATAAAGATATTTATTAATATGCACCCGTTATTTGTATTTACTGTATAGTTTTCAGCACGGTTTCAAGTCATAGGTTTGTTTCCTTTAGGTATATACTTCAGGTTGTAGTGTATATACCTAACTATCTGATATTAATGGCAGAGTTTACACCAACATAATGTGATAATATCCTTTTCATATGAAACTGAAACTTCACAAACCAGTCATGTTGTGTCTCCCGTGTATATACTTAGTCCACTAGGTGGAGCTGTGCGACTGGATGGAATATCCCTTCAGTTGCATGTGTTTCATAACTTAGGCTGCGTAACAAAATGCGTAACAAAATTAATGACTTCAAAATTCAACTGCATGTTGTCATTTTCAAGTATGAGCTCAGTAACTAATGAGTGTTATGGTCGAAGTGAACTCTAGGTCTAACGAATTCACTAGGTAACATTTACACAAGTACAATTAAGTTATTGCATGAATAATATATATGTATTCATGTAACCCAATATTCAATGAATCCTACTGAAGAAGGAACTGAACTTTCCCAAAGACAGTTAATTCCCCTTGTATTAACCCCTTGAACCACTGAAAATTATTTCTTAAGAGCTGCCTGATAGCGCAGTCTGTGATTGGCAAATATTTTGCCACATTATTTGGCCAAATTGTGTGGATTTAAGGCGTAGCCTAGTGTGTGATTGGCAAATATTCGTGATGTTAATATGTGCCTTGGGGTTCTTTTACCCGAGCATCACGCCTTTGGCCTACTACAAGCTATATATTAACTTACATTATAGCCTAGGCTAATCTCGACAATGGTAAAGGTGGGCCTCCACATAGCAATGAGGGACAGCATCTAAGGTAGCCTCGTTTGACATGTTATTTAATATTTTAATCCCGAACGCAGGGATTGGGTGTTATCTAAAATCCTGCCCTAGGCTCTTCCTGGGCGCTTCTTTGACTCCACGAGGGTTGGACAGTGCAACCGCCCGCCCTGCAACTAACTAAAATGATTGGTCAATATTTCTGTTAAGCTAATTGAACCCCTGACGATACGAAATCGCGCGGAAGTGGTCAACTTGGCACTGGCCAGTGTTTGTATGAAGTAGCCTAGTTCATATTATTTCCATAGCCTACATCTTTTTCCGAACCAGAAGTAATGGAACGCTGGGATGGAAGAGTTGCTCTTGTGACAGGCGCATCGGTCGGGATTGGAGCGGCTGTTGCACGGGCGCTCGTTCAGAAAGGCATGAAAGTAGTAGGATGTGCCAGAAGTGTCGATAAAGTAGAGGTGAGTATTCTGCAATGTTTAACGAATACACAGTAATAACATATTTATTCATATTTCTGGCTAGTTATCGTTGGCTACATATAGATTGCAATAGTTTTCTGGGAGTTATGAGCTAAATTGGCCATGCTCGCTCCAGAATCAATTCTGGCACTTGAAGTTTAATCGAGTCGCTGTGTCCGTTATTAAACCACAGACCGCCAGAGGCAGTCGAAATGCTAGAGGTCTTCGACACTGGTACATCATCGGTAATGTCTTTATGACCCAATAATTATTGATGGCTTTATTCTAGCTAGCCCGGTAGCATCGGGTCATTGTAGGCCTATTGATTAGTGACATGGAAATGTGAGCATGGAATATGACATGGAAATGTGTGAACTTTATTTAATAGGCCTAGCCTACATTTTCAACACTGCCAACAACACTTACACAGAAAGACGGCCATGGTTCGCCCTGTCTAATTGAAACTTGCCATATTATTTAATTCACTTAAATGATGGGTAACCTAGACAACATCTAATGATAAGGTGATGATACATGGGGCAACGTTTTGAGCAATGGTGCTGGGCAACCACATAACCAGTTGCATTTATTCTAATTGGATGGTCATGACAATTTACTGATGATTAAAGTTCTCCAGAAAAGAAATTGTTTCCCAATATCAATGGGAACATGCCAGAACCACAATACTTAGGAACATTGCCCAACATTGCACAAAAAGTTGTCCCATGTATCATTCATCAGGTTTAGAGTGACTTGAGTCACATCATTACTGCAGAATGTTCCAATGGTGGTCCTAAGGGATGAGCCACTGATGGCCATGTGTTTGATTTTATTTGTTCTTTTAGGAAATAAGTGGGTTTCTGAGAACCCTTGTCTGTTGGGTTAAAGAGACAATATTTATCAAGTAGCCTAATAGCTAGGTCACTGTGTGTCAAATCAGATAAGGTTGTGCACCATCTCCGATTTAGCTTGTGTGTGATAAGGGTACCAAAACCAAGGTCTATATATTTTTTTCGAATCCTTCATATTTTTCAGCCCTTGATATTTATTTAGTTTTAGGCTACAGCCTGAAAAGCACATTATCTGGGAGGCGGTCATTATTTTTTAAAAGTATTTTTCGTAGCCAGCTCAAACTTTTTATGACGGAAGACATATTCAGGTCTTAGTTTTAGGACCTAAACATTAAAAACAAACTTTGAGCAAAATCTGAGAAGGTGTGGCAAATATTTTCCTGGATTAAAGACAAACTTTGAGCTAGGGGTGGGCGATATGGACAAAAAATAATATCTAGATATTTTTTTGTGATTTTGATGATAACGATAATTAGTCGATATCCTTTAAAACATTTTTTGTAAAAACTCTGAGTCGCTTTACAGCTCATTATTTATAAGTAGCATCAATACAATAATAACCAATAACCTAACCTGTGACTTTTTAACCAAATCAACCAATGTATTGTCACTCTATGACACATTCCAATTCTGCCCCCACTTGAGTGTGTGGCAATGACATGAGAAAGTCTGAAGCTGATCCTTTCAAAAACCTTTACTTAGGATTCACTGTAAAATGAAGCAGACCAACAGAGTGCATCTCAGTTATTTCCTTCGATGTTTTGTTTAAGAGCAATCATAGCATTCCAAGTTACAGAATAGAAACTAATGCGTTAGCTTATGGCTAATGTATATGAGAAATCCCATAGAGATGCTAACGGTTAGCATAATCGATAAACTTAGATATTTAGACCAAACTTCAGTCCATTTACAAAAGGGTTACATGAGAAGAGTTATTTGCTTACAACTGACTATTAAAATACTCAAAGGCCTCCATATAATACCATGTAGGAAAAAACGTGACTGTCTCATCAATGCTACTTGAACAGAAGTATAGTGGCACAAAATCCCAAGTAGCCTAGTCTAGCTCCACAAAATAAACATTAGGCATGCATGTGACAACATGGACCCACTAGCGATCATGTGACACTTGCTCTGCAGCAGCCAGGGGCTTCTCTTGCATACACCTCCTGGATTTAGTGAATGTATGAGGTTTCAATGCCGGGTGTTATTTCCCCATAAGTAATTTAAATCGATAATGTAAATTTGCACATCGTTAAAACAACAATCACGATATTATCGCAGACGATATATATCGCCTACCACTTTGAGCAAAATCTGAGAAAGTGTGGCAAACATTTTTCTGGATTCTGACACGGCATGACCCAGCTCCAAGCAGCATCCTGGCAGGCCATAGCCTAGTTGCCATGAAATCCTGATACTGTTATGTCAAGGAGAGCACTGTTTGCTCTCAAGGCAAATGTCATTTAAGTTGACCAAAGATTGGGCAAAATGTGAGTTTGCTGTGCAGTGGCTTTCTATTAGGGATGCACAATATTATCAGTACAATATCGGTAAATAGCAGCTTATCAGCATTGGCAGATAGGCCTATGCAGATTTCTACCGATATTGCTGGAAGAAACATCTGCAGACACTAATGTTCAATAATCGACACAAGTGACTGCCCATCTCCACAACACCTCCAGTTCCAGAAGCAATTTTATTTATTTATTTATTTTTTTCATTTTCATTTTCTCCACTCCTAAACATCTGTAGGCCTATACGTCTTACACCTGGACTTAGGCTAAACAGTTACGCAGTGAATCGGGACCATAAAACATTTGATTTTGAGCTGAAAAGCTAACAAAAAAAGCTCAAATTTCAAAACCTTCTTTCCAATATGGTTCTAGGACCTGCGTAGACTTCAATGGCAGAAGACAGAAGATGAGTAAGAAAAGGTAGAACACAACTTTCACTGCTTGGCCCCAGTCAGCTCCTGGTCTATTTGGTCTGTGATAGTTCAAAAGCTTGGTTGCTATCAGAGGTATAGTGGTAAAATAAGAGGTGGGTATGAATTCTGTGAGATCAAGGTCAGGTGGACTGCGCCATGCGGTATCGGATTTTTAAAATGGCATTCAGAACATGTTTGATGATGGTGGAGGTTATTGTTCAATGTTCATAACAATAACAATGGCATTAAATGATAGAGTATTGATGAGTGTACATACAGTATTGTGAATGTGGATAATACAGTGTGATATTTTAATTTTAAAAGTTGCAATTTGTGAATAAACTCTTTTAAGAGGTGGATAAACTATTTCTGAAATTTCAGAGGTGGATAACTGAGTTTACTTGGGTTTAGCCTCCACTATATCCCTGGTTGCTATGCTTCCTTCTGTCGCATTTTGTGCTTGGCGTGTCCCTGTTGAAGATCTTACAATCAACATGACTGCTCTATTAGATTTTTTATAGGCATGGCCATAAATGGGACATTACTTCAAGTGCCCATATGTCTGAGCTGTTCTGTTGTATTTAAATAATCAGCAGCTCACGGCTATGTGCATTCCAAACCAACCAGCCAACAAGCTGTCGATTATCACAGTAGTTTCAAACTAGTGAGCTAACCAGCTCAAAGCCAGTAGACTTGCAAACACCACCAGCAGAGTTGCCACAGATTCAAGCAAAATAGCAAAGTACTTTGTTGATATTGGTGACATAAAAATCTTAAAGTTGATCTTACATTGTATCTTGTCTTCTCTTGACAGGTCTGTTCATATTTGTTCACACAAAATCACACATTAAAAATGAATTTGAGTGTAATACAAAAATAGCTATCAAACAATCGTGCCTACAAGCACAATATTGTTGCCTTAAAAGAACAGTATAAGGAGTTTTAGTCGATCTATAGCAATCTAACTACTGAAAAGGCATGCAAAAACATACAACCATGGCTGTCACTGATTAAGCAGCAATCACTAGGTGATATTGTGTCTTGGATATGGATGGCGCTGCCATGCTGTGAGATTATTTTTTTGTGTGCATTTTTGTGACATGATCAGACCCAGGTAGTCAGAATGACAGGTTTATTAATCTGTCCCTCACATGACATGACCATATTGAAATTTATTTGAACATGATACCAGTAGTATGTGCTGATGTGTGTAGCCTACTACACAAACTTTCATTTTTTTTAGGGGCAGCCGTGGCCTACCAGGGGCAGCCGTGGCCTACTGGTTAGCACCCTGGACTTGTAACCGGAGGGTTGCCGGTTCGAGCCCCGACCAGTGGGCCACGGCTGAAGTACCCTTGAGCAAGGCACCTAACCCCTCACTGCTCCCCGAGCGCCGCTGTTGATGCAGGCAGCTCACAGCGCCAGGATTAGTGTGTGCTTCACCTCACTGTGTGTACACTGTGTGCTGTGTGTGTTTCACTAATTCATGGATTGGGTTAAATGCAGAGACCAAATTTCCCTCACGGGATCAAAAGAGTATATATACACTTACTTATACTATATTTCGTCTTCAGTTGCTTAAAGTGTCCTTTTAATCATGGTCTCCTGTTAAGAAGGTCTGCTGTTAATAATTAACTGTATTGAATTGTGCCATGTCCTTGACTCTCTTCCCAGGAGTGTTTAGATCCGCTATCAGCAGTATTACGTTTACAAGTTTAGGCTTAATGTGTACTGTCTGAGCATTTTCATTCTAACATCCTACAAATCATACAGTTAATAGCAACGTGTGTATTTAATGTGTGTGTGTCTGTGTGTGTGTGTGTGTGTGTGTGTGTGTGTTTGATTGAACACACCTGCCTACATTTTAGATGTAGAAACAGAAACTCACAACAAAAGTGAAAGCAGCTTAATTTGTGTTTGTAAAGGTGTTTTTATTGTTGTTGGCATGAGCAGGGCCAAGACTACAGAGGCAGTAGTACCAATCACTTATTTATCTTAAATGTGCGCTTCCTAATTCTATACACGCAATCTGAGCTTGACACTACCAGCTGGTACCTAAGCAGCAACAGTAGCCCACAAACATGGGACATTTTTACTAAAGCTGCTTTCTTTGAAGTCTTTGTACTTGAATACATTTGAATGACAATAAATTTGAAGTCAGTCAAGCTTCTTTCACTTATCTGTGCAACAACAGACTGAATGGTCAAGCACAACTAGAAGAGGTGGTGTGTTTTGGCAGCACATGCAGACTTGTTGAAGGGACAGCAGCTGAACTAAGACTATTGAGATGGACGTGTGTGGTAACCGTGGGAGATGGACGTGTGTGGTAATTCACTCCTGGAATGGAGTAGTGGAAATGGCAGCTTCATCAATATATAGAGGACTAAACCAGAGACTTTATAATGAGGAGACACAGCACTCAAAAAATCCTCCATAGAAATGCATGGGGCTAGTTTGTAACGCCAATATGGCCGTTGTCTACACATATCACACCCCTTCCTCGGCAAAACGTTGACATGTAAATACATTGAGCCAATCATGTGGTGTGTTGTGAAGACATTGTGCCAATGATGTGTTGTGAACTCGCAGCTGGAGCAAGATTGGTGTCGTGAAGCCTTGCGCACGCGCATTTCTGCCGAAATGGATGCCCGACGAGTGCCCAAAAAGCGTTGCCATTTGGCTGCCGAGTGGAGGGACTTGCCTAAAAGGACTTTGACTAAACTGAAGACCATGGCTTCACTATCCATGTCTGCTAGTTCAGTCCTATAAGATACTGTTAAGTTAGTTCTGTAAGCTTAACATTGATGTGAAGTATGCAGTGAAATTAATTATATGCAATTGTTCATTTAGGGGCAGTTCCCGCTAATCGATTAGCCACAAACTGAATCAACTATTTCCCATCAACAAATATGACTAACCTTAGACCAACTTGCATATGTAATGGCCTTGGATATCTTTATTGCTGTTTGATGTGATCATTTGTCCTTGTAATCAACTAAGATGACCTGAGATTACTGAAACAGTTGTAAAGGCTGAACTTGACAACAAAGCACAGAGCAGGTGCGATGCAAGGTGGATGTCTCTGGATATCAATGGTATTTATTGCCTCAGAGAAATTAGAATGTTTTGTTGTTTGCTTTTACATGTTTTTTTTTTTTGTTTTTTTTTGAAGGGTTGTGTTGTCACATGGAATCATTAAAGGAGTGCTTGGCTGACCTGGGTGAGGGAGAGGGTCTCAACCAAAGATTCTAGAGCAGAGCTTTGGTCACAACGTCATGGAGGTTCAGAGCTCTGTTGCTCTGTTGCATCACAATGGGGCCATTCTGGATGTGCATCTCGCTTTTTCTGAATAATTTGATTGAACAGAGTTTCATTAAATGTTAATCAACCAAAAGGTTTCCTCTTCATATATTTGAGGAGCCATATAAAAGTCCCCTGTGTAAAATAAGCCCTCCACCTTCCTTTAGGTGCTTACAGGTCAATGAATCACAGACGAGACCTGGAAAAGACCCCCGATCTCAGCAGATCTTTTGATTTAACAGCTTGTAAACATCCTCTGTCTTATGGAATAAGTTACCAATTCCTGTGAAGTGTCCGTTAGCAATGGCTGTCGTGCCCCAGTGTACTTGACCTCAGGGGGAACAAATAGAGGTTAAACAGCACACGAGTAGAGGTCATGGTCAGCTCTGTCTTAGTACTGCTTTTCTCACTGAGTACCTCAAGTACCTGTGTGATTATTTTGGACATCGTAATGGAAAACTTTTCTTGAGGTTTTCTGTAACGTCTGTGTGTTGATTTGCACAAGAGATGTTAATGGGCAGTGAAGCCACAAAGCTGCTTAACTCTTTCCTCTCATCTCAAAACACTCTGTGATGACAGGGGCAAGCATGTGCTGGTAGTATCTGCTCATTAAAAAGTATTATATATAAAATATTTATATGCAGAAGTAGTATACAGTTCACAAGAAAAGCATTATTTTATCCTTCAAACTCAAAATAATGCAATATAAATTCCTTTGCATTGGGTCATGTAGGGATGTTGAGCTATTTATTCAGATTTAGCCAAGCACTGTTTGTTAGATGGAAGGTACTTAATCACCTTCCAATTACAGTCACAGTAACATCCATTGGATCTGGTTTGCTTTCACTTTGTTCTGTGGCTCTGGTCAAAATGGCCTGTCAGTGATGAAGTCACTTCTTTGGTGGGAGTTTGTGTCTCTATTTGTGTGTGTGTGTGTGTATGTGTGTGGCCTACACTTCTTAGCTACATTGTTCCGTTCTCCTTCCTGTCAAAGATGGTTAGTTTTCACAAATGCAAGCTTCACACTATTTTATCAGTCAGATCTTAGACATCATTATTGCTGTTGAACCCACACTATTTTTAAAAAAAAGATTTTATCAAGACCCTATAAACAAACAACTTGTGCTTTTAGGTGGTTTTGCCTGCATTGAATTTACCTATATTTTCCTGTGCAGATGTGTCTTTTGTGTCGATGTACTATTGTAAAACTTGAGCACTAAATTCACACCAGTTGCAACAGAATTGAAGTCATCAAGTATATGCTGAAACGCTGCTTTTAAAATGTCAATATGATTGTTTATATTTGTTTGGACTTGGTCTGGAACAGTTGTGTATGTATGATGTGAGTTGTAACACAGAATTCTTCAGTACTTTGCCATCAAGGCCCTTTGCATGGAACTGCTCTGTGGGAAACTTGCACAAGCGCCTGTGGCTCAGAATGAGAAAAGTGTGTCATGATTGGATGAACCAACTGGCATCGTGAGACTGAACAGCAAGCCTAGCGAGTTGAGTTCACTGAGTTCAGTGCACCTCAGAGAGAGGGGATTGGACAGAGTGGGCAAGACCATCATCACAGAAGCTGACCTAGATTAAGTTGCTCACGGTAGAAGGGGCCTATTATAAATTGGAATGTGGTATTTTTTTTATTTGTAACAGTGTTGTTTCTTCAGCTGCAACATCTCAGTCTCTGCAAACGCAAAAGCTGAGTTTTCAAGCGAAACGCCAACAGCGTGTTTAAATCGTTCCGTTTCAGGGGCTTGACAACGAGTAGTATTGTACATGAGAGGCGTATTGGTAACAGAAGGGTTGCGGATTGATAGGAAGACAGAATAGTGCAGACAGAAGTCTAAGTCTATTAGGTTTGGCTCTTGTGTAACTTATCCATGGCATTCTAGAGATGTTTTCAACCTCAGTCACACCCACTATATCGGTATCATGGCTTGTGTTTCTCAGCAAACTGTGATTGAGCATCATCCCTCTCCACCCACCTCCCTCTCTCTCTGTCATTCTCTCTCAGTCCCACTGCTAAACCACAACCACTAAATAACTGGGAATGTGGACACGGCTTTGGTGTCCTCTATTTATAGTAAACCTGCCTGAATGGAAAACTGCCTGAACAATGGGCAATGTAAAATGAAATCTGGCTATACCGGTCGGTACAGTTTTTCACACAATACTATACTGACTTCATTCTCTGGCTGCAAAACAGAGATCTTATCCATTACCGAAAGACATGCATCTGCACAGGAAAATAAAGGTACTTTATTTTTTACAGGTAATGCTATTTAATACTATGCTATTTAATACAGGTCATGCTATTTAATACAGGTCATGCTATTAAAACTCAAGTTGTTTCTTTAAGGTCTTGATAAAATATTTAAAATGCCGTTGGTATCTGGGTTACAACAGATTTGCAAGCCAACAGATTTATCTTTACCTATTATATGTAGGCCACCCAAGATCTACGTAAGGTTTACTAATGGCTCAGACTACAGTAAGACTTGCTTGTCAGCCTTGTCCTTTATCTCATTTTGGTGTAGGTGTTTCCCTTCCTGTGCTTAAATGGTCATTATTGTTTTACTAGTCATCTGACCCATTTCCTGGCACATCCTGTGAGTTTATGACTCTTGGTGAATTACTCTCAGTGCTGTTATCAGGTGGAGGGAAGGTACACCATTGTGTGTTCATTCGCAAACCTTTGGACTTCTAGCCTGCTGACAGGTTTTTAGGTGGAGTAGATTCTGCCTCTGTCATAAGGCACTCCTTCACTGTGGTTCTTTGCTTTCACATATGTCACCATCATCATTTATGACCTTTGACCTCGTGGCAAGGTTTGGTTGCCAAAGACATAGCTGTTGTGTCATCTAAAGCAATTAAGAGGTGATTGAGGCACATGTATCTGACCAGAGACAGAACTTTTTGATGGTGTTACTGTAGGATTCTCTTGTCCGATACATTTTGAAGTGTTCTACCGTAGTTCATTCTCGTTCTTTGATCCACCGCTCAAAGAAATTGGTGAAGGACAGAGAAAAGGATGAGCAGATAAAGTATATGCGTGCTTTTCATTCAAACTGGCTGAAGAGGAGCAGAATAGAAAGAACACAGACTCAGACTTTTAAACTAACATGCACTCACAACCAGCTCACCAAGTCTGTTTTCATTTTATCTTGTATCAAATATATACTCTACTAAAGCCAGGCACGTGCAGAGAAGGGGGGCTACAGGGGCTCTAGCACCTGCCCTTTTGCCCCTTTGATGTCCAAGTGCCCTTTTGACAAGACCCGTTTTTTACTTTTTAAAATGTGTAATACTTCCGCTAGTTCCAACGTGAATATTAACAAATAACAATTTTCTGTGCTAATTGAAATGCCTTGCGGCCACCAATCCGTGACGTCATACATCAGTGAACTCTCAGAAGGTGCACGCAGGCACAGTGCTGCAGGAGACGTTTGGGAGCACAATAAGGTCACTTGGCAGTTAGCCTATCTGAACATAGAATAGTATTCAGCTTAGAGAATAAAATGTTTAAAGTTGTTTCATGTTTAATGAAGTAGGCTATCAAACCCGTTTTAACCATGTCTTGGTCCATCCATTTCAATAACCTGGCAGCTTCGAAAATCTAAGGCTGAACGTTCATAACATATTCTGTTTAGGTTACTATGTTATAGTAGGCCCTAGCTTAGGTAAGTAGACCTAGTTCATAAAACAGAGTAAGCAAACCTTTTCTAAATCGTCATATGCCGACGACATAGGCTACTGTAGTTGTTTAACTAACCCAATTCCACACGTCGTTCTCTGTTTACAGTAGGCTACATTACGCGTCATTTCACTCAGTGGCCACACGCACAGCACGTGAATCTGCACAGCACGTGAATCTGCAAGACACCAGCCTGCTAATGGTGGTAGTTCACTGTGATAAACATTAAAATTATAGCCTGACAAGCCAGACTAGGCAATAACATATTTGCTGCCGCTAGGGTGCGTCTAGATTTCTAGGCTATTAAAATTAGCTTTGAATTTAATCAATAAGATGGAAGATGTTTTATTTTGATATAATTTGCATGTAGCCTAATGTATTCTCTATTGGGTTGTAATCAAAATTAAGTTTTAAATAAAGTTAACACGTTTTCTGAAAATTTTGTTCCCTGTGCCCTTTTTAAAATTTGAGCCCCTGCCCCTTCAAAGGTCTCTGCACGCCCCTGACTAAAGCAGTAGGCTATGCTTTTTTGATTTTCAGCATAAGTGAAATTGTCCCTCTCAGCCTGAGGGTGGAATTGTTTCAGCAGTTTTATATGAGATGTTTCAACATGGAGAACAGAGAAGAGAGCACAGGTGTGTGTGTGTGTGTACACACACGTATTAGCAGGTACATTTGTGTCCATGCTCATTTCCTGTCCGTGATCCGATCCTTGAGAACCCCTCTCTGGCCGTCTTGCATTCCTCTCCCCGTTCCCATGGTGACGGCCGGACTGAGAGAGGCCGTTAGACAGCTCTACTGATATGGGATGGCCACCTGAGGGGCAGTGCCAGTACAAACCACACATCAGAGGCCTCGAGCCTCCGTACAACACACACACCACCAGACAAAATATGAAGTCCCCGTTCATTTTTCCTCTGATGCAAGGTAGGAGGAAGTGGATGAGAGTCAATAGGACTATTTTGAGTTGTTATGTTTGTGTTGTTTATCTAAATAATTCTATTTAATGCCTGGGAGGCTGTGAATACAGAACATGATGTCATACTGTCATCATAATTACATACTCCACAAAAAACATGAGCAGAGTAACACAAATGCATTATTCTATCGGCTGCATCAGCAGTGTTACAGTCACAAGACAGATAAAAATATTTTACGTTTTATTTATAATCTGGGTGCAAAAAGAATTCAACAGGTTGCCATAGATTCTCACGGTATCCTTCTATGCTACTCTGTAAGCATTCTGCACTAGCAATGTTTGTACTTAAAGTACTAATTAAGGGTTCTGATTGAGATCAGTGGTTTGATGACAGGGTAAAGACTGGATGCGGGGTGCTTCTGCTAGAAACTGCTGAGTGGAGATGTTAGCAGCACTGAAATGCACCATCATCAGTCTCAGAGTGAAAGGAAATCAAAATAAAGCTGTATGGGCTCATCAAATTACATTGAACAGACACTTTTTTTACGAAGAGACCCAGGATTTTCTACAAGGAGGAACTCAAATGTTTCCAGGACTTTTTTTGTTCACCAAACAACAAAATGCAGCTCCATGCAGTATCCCAAAATATACAAAAATGTCAGATTCCCAGATAACACATGATATAAACGTTAACGGTATTTCACTTTAGAGTCATGTGCTGAACATCCCTTGCTTCTGTGTCATCTTGTGATACAGCACATTCTGCTTGTTGGCAAAGATGAGTAAAAAAGGTCTAAAAATTCAATTCATGGTTGACTTTGTCTTAGTTTTGATTATGAAACTAAGATAAAATGGCAAAAGATGATTTGTAATATCTCTTTTACCAGGGGTGCAGTAAATGTGATGGGTACTATATGTGCTGTGTAAGGGCACTATGACGTATAGGTTATGACGCTCTATCAAAATATAATTAAATGTGTGTGTTTGATCCCAGCCGATGCTCAGAGGCCCTGTATCCTCACACGGCCAGACTCGGCTCATTCCCCTGCTCCGAGGCCCCCCGCCGCTGCCCAAACCTTGAGCTCCTGTCTGTTTGGCTCCTTCTTTTCAGAAGCTGGCGGCGGAGTGCCAGAGCGCGGGCTACCGCGGGACCCTCTTCCCCTACAAGTGTGACCTGTCCAACGAGGAGGAGATCCTCTCCATGTTCTCGGCCATCCGGATTCTGCACACGGGCGTGGACGTGTGCATCAACAATGCCGGACTGGCCCACTGCGAGCCGCTGCTCTGCGGGAGGACAGACGCCTGGAGGAACATGATCGATGTGAGTGAGGAATAAATGTGTGTGTGTGTGTGTGGCAGGGAGATGCCTACAGGTACATTTATGCCATCTCACCTGTCAAACGTCTATCGTTCCAGTGTGGTTTTCACATAAATCATGTATCATTGCATCCTCATCATAATCCTGAAAAAGAAACCACTACTGCTGACACCATTGCCTCAACTCTTTGATGTCATTAAGCAATCTACTGACTGTTGATAGTGAGGAATACACATAGATTCAGCTATGGCTCAGGCATGGGCTGGGCTTTGTATGAGGTTAGGGTTGGGGTCAGGTTACAGATAGGTGTTTTTTACTGACTCCACAAGATGATTTATGAACCTGCTGACAGTCTCCAAAGCGCTATCCAAACAAATATATTTGCTTTTTAAACACAGAATGATGCTTCCTTCAGATGTGTCATTCACTGTAATTGCAGCATCCAAGAATGTAGGCCACACACAAGACAATGGTTACATCCATGGTGTCATCCATTTTCATCAAACTTGTAGTAAAGGAAATTATTTCCCCATTTTTCTCAGGCTTTAAATATAATGTTGTTTTTACCTTGTGCCTTGCTCAACATGACTTCTATTCAAGTAAACATTGGCTCATTAGAACCTGAGAATGGCCTCAGCAGAGCCACACAGAGTTCCACTTCTAGAATGTTGCCAGCTCCCCCTGTAGTGGGACTCCTCTCGGCCCTTTGACCATTCAGGACCCTGTTGAAAAACATGGCCCACTCAAGGCATACATTTCTGTTGCCCGTCCATCAGTTTCCATGGAATCCGAGCTGAAAGGGAGAAGTGGCGGGGGTGCTGAGGGAGCATGGCAGCAGGAGGAGGGAGAGAAGAGAGAGTTTATTTTTAGCCTGCTTAATCTGGACTCTGGTTCTTTTCCCTGCTCCTTGTCTTGCACGGTGGGCCCGCATTAGCCAGTCTGCTCACGACAGCCAAACTGACTTCTGCTGGGGCCGGCCAGGGTGATACTCCATACACACACACACACACACACACACTAGGGGCAGAAAACATGAGCTTTGGCTCCACCACTCTGTGACAATGGTTGTATGGAGCCTCCATCGCAGTAAATTTTTAAGAAAATATTGTAAAGCTCTTAAAAAGTTCCCTATTTGTGATAAAAGTATGTAAGTAAGTATTACATAAGCCTAGATGTATAATTGAGGGATTGGTGTGAATTGTTCACCAGGTGAATGTACTAGCCCTGTCCATCTGCACACGAGAGGCCTTCAAGTCGATGCAGGAAAGACATATCGATGATGGACATATTATCAACATTAACAGGTGCAATACAGTCACACACACACACACACACACACACCTTTAACAGACAAACCTAGAAATAACAGCAAATGGAGACCAGCTATACCATGGCCTCAAGGCATTAGCCATCAGAATATGTATATCCACCTACCTACTTACCTTCTCGCACTCTCCTCTTCTGTATCTTCTGTCCTGAGCAGTATGGGCGGCCACCGGATGTTTCCCAGTGCAGACGAGCACTTCTACTGCGCCACCAAGTACGCAGTGACTGCCCTGACAGAGGGCCTGCGGCAGGAGCTACGGGAGGCCAAGACCCACATCCGCGCCACAGTGAGCAGAGCAACTCTTCCACTCACTGCCCTCTCTCCTTCTGGGGTTTCAACCTTTCAGCTCCAAACCTGACCACAAATAAAAACTACCTTTTAGAGAGAATGGGGCAGAATATGGAGCATATCTGTTTTGCAAGTTTTTATTATTTTTTATTTTGCTCTTTAATGGTATTGAAAGTGTTTTTTTGTTTCTATAGTGTATATCTCCGGGTATAGTGGAGACTGAGTTTGCTTTCCGGCACCACAATACCGACCCAGAGAGGGCTGCAGCTGCATATGAAAGTATAAAGGTATGTAGGACGTGTGTCTCTCAGAATGTCTTTATTTTATTATTATATAATATACAGAGCCTGGGAGGTCTCATCGCTACAATTTTCTTTTATGTCAAGAGAGCATTTCACTAAAGCGTACGCTCAGTTTACTAAAACAATTTTTAATTTTCAATTTACTAAGTCATGTCCTTGTTTTAATTAAATTGTGCGCTCGTTTTAACTGTTTTGTTCCCAGGTTTTATTCACTGGAACTTGGCCAGCACAATAGACCAATTTTGATGCACATATATAAAGTTCCCCTTGATCATTAAGTCAGAGGCGAGTCATTGTTAAGACCCAAACAATACCAATTGTAGTAGGTTAAGGTAGGCAACAAAATATCTAATGTGTAAAGAGCCAAACTTTCCAGCTTTATCGAAATGTCTGTTGTACTGCCTCTCCTAGTTCCTGTGAATAAAATTAAGCATCATTTTGTAAAACAAGCATACTATTTAGTAAAATGAGCACATTATTCAGTAAAACAAGCACATGATTTAGTGAAAGAAGCGCAAGTCCTCTTGATATACATTAAAAATCTTGCGATGACACCTTGTAGGCTCTGTATATTTACATAGGCCTATATGTTGTTTTTTCCAGTGTTTGAAAGCCAAGGACATAGCCAGCACCGTCATGTATGTTCTTAGTGCTCCTCCACATGTCCAGGTAAATACAAAGTGTCTCTCGCAAAATCTTTCGTTAATTTTGTAAAACTTGAATAACTGTTTTTATATTAGCCTACATACAAATGAGTATTAACATGGAGTGCTTTTAGTTATTGTTTTCCTTTTTTCTTTTGTTTAGATAGGAGATATACAGATGTGGCCACTGGAACAGGTGCTATAGCAACAGGATTGGTCCATATAGCCTAACTGGCTGAGCAGATGAAGAGAGCAGTGTTGGCAGCGCGTCAGCAGCTAACTAGCGCCACCTTTAGGTGACCGTGTGCAAAACCTAGTTCAAAGCCAGACGGATACGTCAAGACTTTGCTTTCGTTTTTTGAAGGGATACCATGCCCCTGGCTGGCAGGAGGGGTAATTTGCTGTTGGGAAAATTACCTCAGCGTCTGCAATGTCCAAGGTGTGTGGTTGGTTGTCTCTGTCAAGAAAAGAATTGTAATAAGGTCAGCTGTATGACCAGTTTTTACATAGTTTTTAGGTCATATCATAATATGTTTCGTTGAAAGACAGAAAGGGGAGAAACTAAAGCACAATACTGACTATTGTTGTAGCTTAATCTAGTCTTTGTTGAAAGACATTTATGTACATTGAAGTTAACACAATCGATTGTTCAGTTTGACTACTGCTCAATGCCATTTTTGACTGAAACTTAGTTATTTTATGTCTGTTATCTTCTGTCACCCTGATATCACTCTTGGGGAGGATGAGCCTCTTAAACCTTTACCCTATTCTTTAGAGATGTCTAGACAGAATGTCCTCGATTAAATCAACATCACTATGCAACTTTTGAAGTAGGCTACTTAGGAAACGCATCAAGGGACACCATATCCACTTATGGGCAGAGTGTCATGTGCAATGGAGGGTTGACCATCTGTTTTCAACATCTTAAATTCCTCACTGGACATTTGTGCTAATCTAATTTTGATACCAGTTATGACCGACAGTCTATGGCTATGATGGCTTGTATTTCAGTGTTATGAAGGGCATGTTTTGTTGAATGTCTCCATGTCTCAAGATTGACACTTCTCAAACTGAATAAGGTTGTATGTTCTGAATTTGTGCTCATTGTTCTGTGCCTAACAATGAAGTGTTGTACAGCAGGAACCTGAAAATGAAAACTACAACCTTACTGTATATGCCTGAAATCCTTCCTAGAAAGGAAGATTACTGAACTGTTTGTGATGATAAAGCATGTTTTGTCTTTACACAAAGTCTCTCAAAAATTAAAATGAGAAGATACAAAATGTTTCTGAAATGGGTCTGCATTGGTTTAGCTTCATCATACTGAACTGTGGACTACAAACTAATAGTTTTATTATTGTACTGTGTATGACAATGCCTTAAAGGTTCCACATGCAGGACCTTGAGTTTAGCCTGGAAACAAATACCCATAGGAACCTTTGGCAAATTTGAATATGCTCTGCAGGTCTGTCTGGCAAAGTGGCCATTGACGCTCATTTCCAATGTTCCTAAAACCCGGGCACCCAATCACAATCGCTAACTAGATGTACCGCAGAGCGGTACAAAATATGACCGCCGCCCAGTCGAGCACATTTTTTCCACAAAAATAAATCACGCTGAAAGGCCTTTATGATTCTAACTGTCTCACTAAATTGCATTATCCACACTCAATTCTCACTGGTATCTGCTAGACAACAAGTACCAAAACATGATTAGTTCATAGATTTCACATGTAAAATTCATTTTATACAACCCCACCCCCATCTTGCCTGTTCATAATTCTGAGAAATTCTTGAATTGTGTGCATGTGTGCGTGTACACGTTTATGTTTATGTGTGTGGGTGTGTGTGTGTGTGTGTGTGTGTGTGCGTGCTTGTGTGTTTGCCTGCGTATGTGTGTTTGTGCATGTGCACCTACAGGCCAGTTGGTGTATAGTAACATAAATTAATTTATTGTGTGGCCCCCCATGAACGGAATTCCACGAAACTTGGCGTGCATTCAGAGGGTGTCATAATGATCCTACACTTCCAATTTCATGCAGTTTTGACTATGTTAGGTCACAGATACCTGCGATTACAACACCTCATTTTTACTTTTTTGTGTTTAACTAGGTGGCGCTATACATGAAATGAGTGGTTATGGAATGGGTTGACATGGCCCTTTGAGATCAACATACAAAAGAAATGGTCCTCCTAAACCCTACGGTTCTCGAGATATTCACAGAAAACTGTGTCTGCCCTACCCTCCTTACGGGGGGTGCAGTCCAGCGGGGGGGCTACAGATCAAAACGAAAAACGATGGTTCCATGTTATCCATATGGGGTTACATGCCCACCAAGTTTCGTGTACCCCGGTCTTTCAGTGTCCCGGGAATCCTTGACGGAAATTTGGACATGCGAGAAAAAAAAAAAAAGAAAAAGAAATCTGACTAAACCTATATGACTCGCTGCGCGGCGGTCATAATTGTCCCATGTGCGTAAGTAACAAAAAATTCTCCCCTCTGTCATTTACGTGCGATAGAGGTAGTTACGCATTTTGGGAGGAGCACCCCCAAAATCTGGGCATTTCTTATGTATACAATTCTTGCGCGCATTCTGCCACTGACTTAGCTCCTTTCCAGCGATACGGTCCCGCGGGCTGTATTAAGGTCAGGCGCCACTACAAGGTGAAACAGCGTAGTGCTCAATGTCGGCTGTAGGCCTAGTTCTAAATACATGTAGGTTACACAGGTTACAAATTAACAATATGAAATTCAGTGCTTAATATGCTGATACGGCTTTATGTTTTTCCCCATTACAGTGTCACACCCGGATCACACGGGTGGGGGGGGGGGTGGGGGGGGGGGTCAAAATCCCCCTTTATGCAGAGCAGAGGCAGCGAAATCTATGACTCTATGGATTTTGACCCCCCCTTTGTGCGATCCGGGTTCCTGGAAGAGGCTCCTGATGAAATATCTTGCTCCACCATTTATAATCTTTGACTAAGCTATCTTGGGTTAGTCTGAATGAATGAATGACTGGACCATTACATTAACATAAACGCACACACACAGAAATTACTCTTACCAATTACTCTTAAAATGAACAGTTGTTGTAGGCCATGTAAACACAGATTTTACAAAAACATACCAAGTAAGCAATTAACATACAAGTAAAATCAAACAAATATAATCCCACAGTAGTGCACATAATGAAAGATTACAGAAATGTATGCAGCCCTTTACCCATGGTTATTTAAACATGTTCAGTGATGTAAAATTCAGTTATTCTTTTCTGTCCTAGTTTACCGCCAGTTTGTTAAGCAACTTTGCTGAGAGATAATACAGACAACATGAGCCCTCCTTCGGTCACTTTGGTCACAATTAAGACATTCACCTTTGGACTTTGAATAACTTATCTCTTCTTGTACAACGGAGACTTGTGATCAAAAGGAAAATAACAGCTGAATAGACATTTGAACACAACATTCTTATTACTCCGCAGTATTAAAAAACATCTTATAAAACTCTAAACTAAGATGAGTCAAACTAAAAACTCAATCTACATACAGTAGGTCCACTGGAAGCACTGATATGAATTTATTTCTTACCAAAAATTCACACAGAAGTAATGTATTTATATCTAAATAAATATAAATAAAAGTTTGTAGTAACAAATCTGTTGAAAATATGTAGTATTCAAATATGTCCAAAAGTGGGGCCCCACTGGCCCCAAACCGCTTTCTTTTTAAATAGAACACTTTGGCTCTTGCTGATTATACAAAAACAAACATTTTCCATTTGGAAAAAAAAAAAAATTCTTCAACTTTTAACATAATTTACCAGCTAAGTTAATCATCCACACCCTGGTGAGCCCGCAGAGGGACGACCATACAGTAATAAATCCTTAGTTAGCTCTGAGGGCTGCCGTGCAGAGCTCCTGTACGTCCACAATTGATCCTTGATTGAGGTGGAGATGGGAGGATATACAGCTGATCTGCAAAAGTATCTACAGTCTCCTGGGGAGAAGTACTACAACAGTAGTGAGCCCACAGCCATGGTGTAAACTGAATGAATACAAAAAGATCTGTAGCCTTCCAATCACACCACGGAATGTCTTTGCATCCATCCAAGTTGAAGTGTAATGTGGTAACGAAAGGAGTAGGGTTGGTCTAGAGAGTGATGGTGACAAGGCAGAGAGCTTTCCCAAATGGCTGTCAATTTTAAAGCTTCACAGCCAATTCTGGAACTAACTCTCTACTTCCTGATGGGTGGATGGTTGGAACCTTTTCCAAACCGAAGGGAGTGAGGGACCTGCGTATTCTCTTTTTTAACAACAAAAAAGACAGAAGAAAAATTAAACACAATGATAGAATTTTTTCATGTAACTTTCATTTAGGGTAACTGCAAACCAATACTATATTCATTGACATTGAGACAGACAATAGATAGATAATATCGATTAAAAATACATCAATTAAGGAATTACTACAATATATCAGAATTATTACAATAACACTAAGGGCTTATGAAAATACTGTAACAACAAAACACATGTACTGTATGGTCTGGAGCAACCATACCTCCATGAAAGAACCAGGAAGGACCCACAAAGTATGTATGGCTGCCAGTGGAATCCAGATGATCGAGGCCAAAGCGATCACCCAACCCACTCCTTGAGCCCAGGGTGGGTAAACGTAATCCTCGTAGCGAGCCGGCTTAAACTGGATGACTGAGAACACTAGGATCACCTGCAGCACAACAGCAGCATCATAGTATGCGGCGGTGGCCTCCCGTATCATATGGAAATATATTTTAGAAATGGACTGGCCATTCTCAGCACAGTATGTCAATACATAATTGTCATAATATATTCTTATAAAATGGGCAGAATGATGAAGGCGGAGCTGGCTCCGGAGCACAGGGGGATAAAAGAAAGGAGACAGAAAAGACAGCGCGAAGAAAACGAAAGTATGATGAGGCATAGGCCTAGGCTTCACATGGATTTGGAGACAGACCCCCCAAAGCCACAGTGCGTGGTTTGCAGAGACTTCCTAACTCGCAAATCCTATTGTATCTGTTTGTGGTAAAGTCATCACAGAACAGCCGCTCCTAAGTCAGTGTTCTCCTAACTTCAGATAGGAAACCAAAATCCGTTTCTAACTTTAGGATGACCCATAACATATGATAGAACTCCGCTATCTCAATGTATCACAATGGATGTACTGCTCAACAGACAACAACAAAAATGGCGCCCCCGGATAAGGTGAATTGGTTCTACTTGTGCACTTATCACAGGTGAATTCTCTAATAACTCATCTACCTGGCTGAGGAGTTGTGCCAATTACAATCAGCTGGTTAAATGAATGGTTGGAGTAAATATGCAGGAATTTTACTTTCTGAGGCCAGACTTTTACACCTCTGGCTGAAGAAGAGCTACACACAGTACATTTACATACACACACATTCAGGTCATGAAAATAACACTTTCACGAGAGCAGAGTTTATAAAAACTTATTTGTACTTACTCCAATCAAAACTGGGCATATTATCCACCAGCACACTTTGAAGAAGATGGAGGGTGGTTTTCCGGTCATCTCAATAAGACTATCAGTAAGCCGTCTCACACCTTTTGGTAAAGAAGTTATGAATTATTATTTTCTGAACCACTCCCTGCTGTTTATTTAATACATTATGGTGATTCCAGCCCACATCATTTTTTTTAAAGATGTGATTAAACTTTGTCATTTACAGGTACAGAGCCAATGAAATGCAGTAGACAAACATCAAAATTCATTTATTTTTATAGTATTTTACATAAACAAACAATAAAATAAAATATGAATAGGCTAAATAAAGAAAAATAACAAATGTAACATCTCAACGATAAGAACAGATGTCCTTGTATTAATATTAATGAACATAAAAACAAAAATTAAAGAAAATGACAAGGAGTTAAAATAACCGAGAGAAAAAAATTGGTGGGAGAGGTGAATGGCTCAGGGAGTGTTGAAAGCTAGGGAGAAGAGGTAGTCTTTAGGCTGGATTAAAAAGCTACTGATAGTGGGGCAGGAATTGACATCATCAGGAAGGCTATTCCAGAGCTGGGGAGCATAGACAGAGAAAGCAGAAGAAACACAAAGAAGACACTGGGAAGATAGAGGTTTAGGAGGACAGTATGGATTTAAAAGATCACAGAGATATTGAAGAGCTTAGCCATTTAAAGCTTTGTAGACAAAAAGCAGAATTTTATCTAATTTATTTCTGTGTTCTACAGGAAGCCAGTGCAGTTTAGCCAAGACTGGTGATATGTGGTCACGTTTCTTAGATCCAGTTAACAATCTGGCTGCAGCATTTTGGACCAGCTGGAGTCTACTCAGGGTGGATTTAGTTAAACCTACATGTAGTGAGTCGCAGTAATCAAGCCTTGAGGAAAATAAAGGTATGGATAAGAATTTCTAAAGCACTTTAAGAGAAAAAAAACTAAAGGCCCTATCATGGCGATCTGAAACATAAGCGTGTGTTGCGCAATGTTAGCATAGCGTATTCTTATCATGACGCAAAGCGTATTCCTATCTTTTTCGCCATGTCCTTCCCTTTTATTACACAATGTGCCCAGGGGTGTGGCAATTAACGACTTAAGGTGTGATCTGGCGCATTATCTAAAAATCGCTATCTTACACCATCTACAAAGCATTACGCCACTGACCAAGAAAAACCTTGTCTATAGCGAAAGGCACAGCTGAAGACGCACTGTCACAAGATGTAAGCAGCAACTCCTCTACAGGATAAATGTCCTTAGGTTTTTTAATTTAGTCATTTGAACATTATTGGGATAAGTGTTGCTTTTTTCAGGCTATGTTTTCGATGGTAACCTATCGTCAATCAATAGTGAAAGTAATTAACTGTGTATAACTGTTTTGTCGTTGATTATGACACCATGGTGAAGTTAATTTCACTTTGCCTAGGAGTTCAAATAATAGACGAATGTAGATGCGTGAAGGCTATACTCTGCTAGGTTTTAGTAAAGCATGGTTTAGTAGAATACCTGTTCCATACGGTCTCGCGTGCAAGCAGATTCCTTCAAATGCGCCGCTGACTATCAAAATACTGATGCACCGTTTGAAGTTGCGCTGCTTGCTGTTAAAGGTAATGACAGACGGTTTGATAACAAAACCACCCCCAATGTGGATTGGACAAATCCCTACATTTATTTAAGCTATTTGCCAGTGACCATGCGTTTTAGATCACTTAAGCTTTGCTATCATTCTTAGCTGGAAAAAGCTTCCCTTGACAACACTATTGACTTGCTTATTAAAAGTCAAAGAGGAGTCTAGGAAAACACCTAGTGTGATGATTAACAGACAGAGGGCCAAGACCCTTGCTTACAATGTTGACAGTCCGGTGATCCAAAAATGATAACTTCTGTTTTATTGTCATTTAGCTGTAAAAAAAATCCAATTCTGCACTGTTCTGTTATCCGAAGTCTTCTTCTTCTTCTTCTTCCCACCAAATTTCTGCGTCTAATTCAGCTTCAACCATTTAACGTAGAAACTTCGTTCAAACTTTGTAACGTAGGTCCTGAAAAGGACATTTGAGGAATGCATTTTTCACTTTTGTAAACTTTATACTTTTTGAGATATTACCAAAAAACAAGCTTATTTTCCCCCATAGACTTTGCATTGGCACTATGACATCACAATGGGCTAATTACCTTGATTTGCACCTGTATCAACTTCCAGCTGCTCAACTAGGCCCCATCAAAGAGCAGGTTCAACTGATTGCACATGTATCAACTGCTTTCTGTTCAACTAGGCCAACTCTCTCTGTGTCTCTCCATTCTACAAGGATATACAGTGGGTCCCAGTTAAGTTTGATCAGGTTCCTTCATGAATCACGCACCCCGTTTTCTCAGCAGAAATGGCACAAACTGCACTTGACACAAACAACCACAAGGTGTCACTTGGGAGTTCTGCCACTACTATTTTTGATGCGACTTGACTTAACTGCTTCCATGACGCAGTGAGCCATTACCAAACATATATGATAATACAACAGCGTGAGTTTATATATATATATATCTTATACACTATTTGTCACTGTTACTTATAGATGTGATAGTGTAACGATAAGTGCATGAGACTTTCAGCGGAGGCACGGGAACTTAAATTGATCACGGTAGTTTAAGCTTACACTTAAACAGACAAAACATTCTAAAATGAAAATGTAGATGCAATTGTAAAATTGTGCAGCTCCTTTAAGAAAGCCCCGTGCGCAGGGATGAAAAGAGAAAGCGAGATGGGATGTGTGTTAGAACTTAGATGCGTGTGGAAAAAGTAGACGTGCTGTTGAGACTGGAGCGAGTCATATTCAAAATCATGCAAAAAATAAATCCGCAGATAAAACCAATTATTCTCATTCATTGCAACCGCAGCATGCCAGCTTGCCGACGTTCAAACGAAAAAGATATCAAAGCACCTTTTGCGTTTGAATGTAGCACAATTTTTTTTTAAAACAGCTGGACCATCTATAAAAAAAGTGTTTTTTCTTTTCTTTTTGAGCACGACCGAATCCCAGGACATAACCGCACTGGACCTTATAATAGGCTCGAGATATAATTCCAAAGGGGGCAGATAGGGGCCTACTGCACTTAAAACTTAAAAAGATTGAACGAAGCTTCCCGAAATTTGAAATTGCGATCAGTGACTGGCATCGGGTGAAGCTTTTCGAAGTTGAACAGGCTATTAAAAACAATAGAGACTGTAGAGACTGAGCTCTCCCTTCTATGAATTGAAAAAGACGTTATGCTACCTGCAAACTGGCCTATGATTTCATTGCTGAGTTTGCGGCAAAGCAAGACAATGTTTTTTCAGAGTCAGGATATGGCGAGTCAGTGTCATTTATTTGTCCAATGTTAGCCTACAGACCAGTTTCCATAGTGCACATCTTATCAACAGTTTGAATGTCGTGTGTTTCTGCTCATTGACAAATACCGTTCAGCACAATGATTCATGCCCAATTAATTTCCCCTGTTAAAGTGTTCGCCTTTGTTACACTATTTGGTTTCGTGATGTAGCCTATGATAAACACCATATGGCCAAATATGTGACTCAGCTAATGTTATAGGCTATACAATTTCCCCTCTTAAAGACAAGCTGGTGTAGCTTATTAGACTAGGCTACTAAAATGCACCGACGGTAGCCTTGGCTATGTGTAAAGTAGCCTAAGCTATCACATGAGTTCATGCACGTAAGTTCATGCATCTGTCAAGTTCGCACAGGGCCTTGCACCATCTGTCAAGTTCACACAGGGCCTCGCACCCCCTTGCGACGGCCCTGCAGCTCCTCCTAAGACAGCAAGGAAAAAGGTAAAATACGCGATAAACCCGGGAAAAGGTTTGTTTCGGTCCCGGTGATTATTTGTGAAATTGTGCAAACGACAGCCTTTTCAAGGCATTTCAAGAAAGGTGTCGTAGCACGCAAGCTCCCAAATTGACCCAGTAGCCTACAGAAGGCATCAATAAATTGTTGGGACTGGGGAGGGTCATGCGTTTTTTCTCAATCACTTTGGAGGGTCATAGAAAAATTTCTTGCTGGCGAGGAAGGGTCACGTCTTTTTTGGCTCCCAAAACTCCTCCGGTAGCCCCTTAAATAAATAACGAACAGTCCCTAATTGATTATAGCCTGTAGGCCTACACCAGCAATTGTTGAACATTTACCTGTACAGGACATTGACAGTAGCCCAGCCTAACAAGCTGATGTTGCAAAAGACATCAAAAGACGCAATTAATCAGAAATAAATAATGTAATCGGCATCGCTTTATTTAACAAACTGCAAGCAACAAGAGGGTTGAGTTCGCTAGCTGTGAGGCCAAACCCAAGAGCAGAGCCTATCTGTTAAGGCACTCGATAGGCTATATGGTAACGAGCTGTGTGCGCCTGGAAAGACAATAGAAGATGCTTTCTGATTAGCACAGCGAAGACGGCTCTCGTCATCCCATACCCTCCCCCCACTTCCTGTAGCCTACCATTATGACTTGTTGCCGTTTTGGGACATTAAGCTTTTTCACTTTAAGCCCCCCTCCCCCACCCCCCTCTTTCACAAGCAGTGGGGGAGCACGGGGCACAAAGTAGCCTAACACTTATTGGTAGACAAAGGAGGGTTCTCCGCGCTTCTGTCGTTTGGCGACAATCCGGTGCAACCAGGCCAGGACAGATATTTTAGAGAGAAGGAGAGACGCCGGTGCAGCTCAGATGTCTTCTTATTCTTTTCTTTATTCTTTAGTAGGCTAAAAGGTGCAGAACATTATTAAACTTTGAGTAACGTTTCGATGTGTCGATGTTTTTGACTAACGAACATCGAAACGTTAGTCAAAGTTTAATAATGTTCTGCACCTTTTACTAAAGAATAAAGAAAATTAAGAAGACATCTGAGCTGCACCGGCGTCTCTCCTTCTCTCTAACACTTTTTGGCTTTGGCTAAATATTTCTAAAATCATTTGAGTTTCACTAGTCACACGTTTTAACAAGGAACACTTGTTATTGAACTAATAACAGACGTGTGTCGAAAATTGACTTTATTTTCCATACGGAGAAATAACATATGCAGAGTCTAACCAAGGTCAATCTTGCCAAAAAAGCCCTCAAACCTGAAAACACATGAGGCAAAAGTGCAAAACATCACAAAACTAACTAAACTAACACGCGCATATTTTTGTATTGCAATCATTGTAGCCTACAGTTGTAACAGCGCGTAACAGTCTTTAACGTTTAACATGTCCCAAAAACAGCTATCAACTAATCAAACGTCTTATAAACAAGTATTGCCAGGAGCAACACCTTGCAAAAAATGATAACAATAGGCCTAGGCCTTTATATGGCTCTGCTCCTGCCTAGATTCGAACTCAGAACTGCATGAAAGTTGCAGACCTGTTCTGGAAATTACCAGAACACGCGCATTAACCCACTTGACCGTCAGACAACGCTATCTGCTTTGAGTAGGCCTATTGGGTAGGACTGTAGCCTACACTGGTTGCTATGGCACAGTCTTGAGTGACCGAATTCGTTTTCCTTTGTCATATGAATGCTGTCATTTTGTTAACATTACTGTTAAGAAGATGCTGTAGGCAAAGGCTATATTTAACATCGTTAGTGTAGTAAAACAAATCAGAACTATTCACGAGGTTTCTGGGCAGCATATTTATGTTCTGTTAGCAAGCGAACTTCTCATGACTGCCGACAAAGTAGCCTACTGCCAGCTGACGAAGCTCTCATTTTAAAACATTACTGAGAGACAGGCACTGTACAATCAAGACATCTTGCCACTGAATCCAAAACTATGTTTAACATTATGTACAAAGCTTATAGGCTACAGTGGATTAGCATGTTGCAGGGGCTGCTAAAAACACAGAGAAACGCACTGAAAACTCGGCCAATCAAAGCCCTTGCTGTCAAATGCTCCGTCCGGTTCGACCGTGGAACGCCACAGCGGACTATGCTGCCCCCAAGCGGCTGCAGTTGTACTTACATTTCACCCAGCTTACGAATCACCTTGATGGTGAATGAAGTGTCAATTCTTAACTGGGACTGTAAGGCACATTCCATCCAACTTTCTATCAATTCATCCTCTTCAAACCATTCGCTCATCCACCCATTAAACTATCCATCAACATTCATTAAACAATCTGCCTATCAACATTCATTAGACTATCTACTTCAACTTTTAAACTATATACTCTGTCTCAGGGTTTAAGGCATACAATCTGGCTCTCTTAAGACTACAGATTCTGTTCAACTATTTCCTCTGCCCACAACTGTTTCAAAATAAATGTCCTCACTACAATAATTCAATATTAAATAATTTAACTATTTAAACTACTCAACTATTTAACTATTCAACCATTTCAACGGTCAGTTGTTATCAACTATGACTCCTGCCAACTGTTTCCAAATACAAGTTTGTTTTGCATTTTATGTTAATATACAGCATGTTTATATTTTCATGCACTGGTAATTTCCTCGAAATTGCATTTTCTAGTTAGCCTATAACGCTAGTCTTCAGGGCACACGTTAAGTGAAAAGAAATCGCTATTTCTATACCACTAACAAGGCTCAAAATAGCACCACACTTCCACGGTAGCATAATGAGGGGCCCTACATGTAAACCGAGAACTTTGTAAGTGTACAGACAGTTTATTAAAAAGACAGTTTAGAAACAGTACCGTTCACGTATATCTTGGGAAAACAGTCACGTGACAATTCAGCTCATGTTACGACGTTGGACTGGAGCAACGCGAGCTGAACTGTCACGTGACTGTTTTCCCAAGATGGCGCCAGCCCAGAGAACGGACTAACTCGGTACACATATTATTAACCCCTAGGTTCATTTTGCGGCGGAATTGTCCTTTAAACACCTCTAATATCCTTGACAAATTTCAATCTGGTTTTAGACCACTTCATAGCACAGAGTCTAGGTATGTGATGATGTGGGACTATTTTAATTCCAAAGGCCAAGGGAACTTTATCAGGATGCATAGTATCCTGGATCCATGAAATAACTGGCCTTTAAAAATAAAAATCTGCCTGCCTCTATGGGAATTTAACATAGGGGTATGTATACTTATGAGCCCCTGTATTTTAAGGAAGAACATTTATTTATTTACGATACATTATTCATTGACAAAGAAAATCGGTGTCCTTAAAGGTTGGATTTTTCCTATTTATTTTTTACAATTTCAAAAGATAATTTATTCCTCTTTTAGTCAACTTTAGCATGTGTATGTACACTAGGGTATGTAAACTTATGAGCACAACTGTATATTAAGGTAAAAATCTTGCATAGTGTACCTGTGGGCATATTATGTCTAATAGTGTGTGTCTTTTCAGTTGTACAGAAACAGATAGAGACTCACCAAAAACCCAGCAGATTGCAATCACTTCAAAAAATGCGAGGAAGATGATGGACACTATAGCTGTGTAATGGTCCATCAGCTGGAATATGTAGATCCCACACTGTTTCCAAACAGGAAAATTATATTTTCATTCAGGGATAATGATTTAGTACACAACCATTGCATGTACATAGTAAAGCCATGATTGCATGTTAAGCCATGATTGCAAATAAAATGTAAACGATTTTAAGTATAGGTATGGATTGTGTTGGCTGCAGTAATCAGTATTACCTGCATGACATGAGGTATCCCCAGCAGAAAAGCAGTACAGCAGACCATCAGCACCAGTATCTCCTTCAGTCTGAAATACTTTAGTAGCGGTTTACCATAGCCATCCATCAAACTAGTTACCATGACTTCCACCATTGCAAACTAAGGGCACAACAGAAATCAAAATGTATGTCAGGGAAAACAAGCATACTAAATTGTAAATTGTATTTTTAATGGTCTTGTTTTCTTTCTGTGCGGTGACAAACTGTGTCAAATTTCTTGAATTTGTCAAGTAATAATATGTGCGAGATCTCGTCACTAAAAAGATAACCAGTACGTGTTCCCAAACAACGCTAAAGATGTTATCCCAGCCCAGATATCCTGGTGCCAACCCATAAAATGACATAGACTGCTGGAATAACAGGTATCATGTTAGACCGAATGGGTATCCAGCCAAAAATAATTGAGATTAGGACTTATTGTCCATGGTTGTCGTTGGCGCCTTCCCTATGATCACTGTAAAGTACAATGTCATCCAAACATTCGTGAATCCTTTAATCCCACAAGGTCAGTGTATCAGTAACTGCTTTGTATATGCATCCTTAGTCTTAACAGAAGATTTTTTTCACACAGATGGATATCACAGTATATACATTGTACGTACATTTTTACATACATTTGACTATTGGTTAAAAAGAAACATTCCTCAATAGGAAAAGATCAGAACTTGTCTCGATCACAGAGTTTGTTGGGCATGCAGATAAAGATTATCTGACAAAGCGTGCCAAATTAGGGGATCTTCTGTGTTAATATATTGCTTTGACAAACACAAGAGGGTTTAATTTGACAAGATTCCCTACTTGTTGTTGGCATTTTCCACAACATTTTAGATCTCTCACAGCACCGCAGTGAGGACCACAACATGGTACTAAGACTTGGCCGATGTGACTCACTTCGCTGTCCAGGCCGAGACACAGCAGCATGAAGAAGAAGATGATGGCCCAGAATGGAGCCACTGGCATGGTGACGAAGGCTTGGGGATACACAACAAACACAAGCCCTGGACCTGGATGAGGAAAGCAGACACATAAACACAAAGGCCTACATTTAAAGACTCTCTCAATCTCTCGCTCGCTCCTCACTCAAAACAAATGTAACAGCAATATAGTGAAGATTTTTTTTTCCCGCCACTGAGTACTTTAAATGTGAGGATTGAGAGCTGACTCCTTAAATATAATACTACACTTAAACAGGGTTAAGTCTAATTACATGTTGCTCCAATTACGGACACCTTAGTCTCTTGTAAAGAGCCATGAGGTAATACACGTACCGTCCACAGCCAGGTCACTAACAGGGATGTTTTGCAGATGTGACATGTAGCCAAAGGCTGAGAAAATGACAAAGCCAGCGAGAATGCTGGTCAGGGAGTTTATGATGGAGATTGCCAAAGTGTCTCTGAGAACAGAAAAAATACTCCTACAGAGCTGCACCATAATAAACATGAAGACCTGTTATTACGTGTAGAGTTAACTCTAGCATTATCTTTTTACTATAAGCTAAATAAATAGAAGCAAATTACATTCGCTCACTTAAGAACGTTGTTGTTGAAAGAATTATAGCTGGACATAGTCATAAGGCCACCGAATCCAATCCCAATGGAATTGAAGATCTGTGCAGCAGCGTTGACCCATACCTAGCAAGACAAACGCATAGACATGTGCAATTAGTTTACGTGCAACAATTCTGACAAGTCTCGTCATTCAAGTGAAACACTGAAATACATTTTTACCTCAAGTGACAGCAGTTTTTCCCACACAGGCAGAATAAAAAAGTTAATGCCCTTCATAGCCCCAGGCAGCTGCACATTGTTGATCAGAAGAGCAATAAGGATAACATAGGGGAAGATTGCTGTGAAGTAGACCACCTGAACAATGGAAAAAATAGCATTCAAACAGAGACAGAGAAAATAAGATGGAAAAAATTAGAAACTCATAGGCAAATATTTCAACACTGAAATGTCCGGAAAAAAAAACATGACCACAAATTAATAAAGCACATGAAGTACGAGAGGCCCTTTTGAGGTTACCTTCCCAGTAGACTTGATCCCTTTGAAGATGCAGAGGTAGATGAGGATCCAGGCAAGCAGCAGCAGCAGGAAGAGCTCCCATCGGAGGGTCCCTGCCTCCTCTAGCCCCCCCGTCCGATCCAGCATTTTATGACTGACAACACAAAACACAGGCGTGACACCCAGCGGCCTGACAGTCGTCAGCGCATCTCATCTCTCCGTGCCGACCCTTGGTTTTGCCCTCCTGGTTTTCCCCCGAGGGTGGCCTTTGACAGGTGTGTGGTTATCCAGCCACTCTGAAGGCTGACAAACGCCTCTGGAAAAAATAGATTTCTCTATGTGTATTAGCTGGCCTAGACAGCCTCACTGTCAGTGATGACACTTGTGCAGGGCTTTGTTAGATTTTTGCAAGGTGAAAAAAAGAGACACAGACATATGTAATCACGCCCATAGACTGGTCTATCTAACTTACCAGAAGTTACAATATATGTAATTAAGTCCAAAGTTTGCAGAGATAATTTTTTTTAATGACTATATACTAGTTAACCTGGAAATGCCAACAGTCTAATCTACCGTAAATCTAAGTAAATTATCAGTCAAATATGCAGGTCATAACTAAGCGTTATTCTTTCTTGCCAACAAAAGTTAATTTTTTGCAATAAACAAATGATCTCATCACTTCAGTGTGAACTTTCATTGTTTTGTAACACTATTCCTTGAAAGTTTTGCAATGGTGTCTCAACAGTGACTGCATGTGCAAGGTCCAGTGGGAACCTTCATCAGAGCTTTGGGACACTGTCTGAGACTTCTGTTGGAAAATAAAGTGGCGAATGGATAACTCACATAACTGACCTGACTTGAGAATCGACTTCGAAAACCAGTTTGAAATCTAGTGGCGTATACTGGACCAAAGATCAGCATGTTATTATTTTGCTTCACAACGTTTCAGTGTTCTAGGTCAACATTATCATTTTTTTCCCCCATGACCAGAAGTAATTTAAAAGCCCATTTGCTATTTATTCCACATGGATCCCAGAACCAGAGCAAACGTTAAAAGAACATACTTGAAGAACTGCTGGCTGGCAGTGGTGGAGTAGGAGCTGTTAGTAACATGATCAGTGCAGTTTAGGGTGTTCCAGGTGTTGTTGCAGCTCTGCCAGGGCAGAGGGCTCTGAAAAGAGCTGAAGAGATAGTAGAGTGACCAGGTAATGATGACGTTGTAGTAAGTGCACATGATGAAGGAGATGGCTACAGTTGCCAGGCCTACACCTAGAGATTGAAAAGAGGGGAAACAATATAAACAACCAATAAGTAATATGAATTAGCAAATGTTGCAATGCAAACAAACACAAAAAACAAAACAAAAAAATGTTTTGGTTCAGTTCCGTAAAAAGAAATACATGTAGCTAAAGGCGTCAAAACCGATGAGATCTCCATATCCACCCAATGAGATCTCCATATCCACCCAATGAGATCTCCATATCCACCCAATGAGATCTCCATATCCACCCAATGAGATCTCCATATCCACCCAATGAGATCTCCATATCCACCCAATGAGATCTCCATATCCACCCAATGAGATCTCCATATCCACCCAATGAGATCTCCATATCCACCCAAAGTCCATAACTACATCACGGTCTTTATTTACCTTTAAGCAGCGGACACACTTTCTCCATGACATGAACAGGTCCCTTCCTCAGGTACTGGCCTACTATCAGCTCCATGTAAAGTAATGGTATTCCCAGAACCAGCAGCATGAAGAGGTAAGGAATCAGGAAAGCCCCTGAGAGAGGCACAGTTTACATTAGTTCATGTGATACACCATCAGCTAAATGGATAAATTAGAGGACATTTCCCCTGTCACTACAGCAACAGTAAAATCAAATTAAACTTTATAATATGTTCATCAGCATGTTTACACTAAGTATGCATTTCCTGTTCACTAGTGGTATTGTTATATTTTAAAAGTTAAGCATTCACAATACACACATGCTTCCCCCCCCCCCCCCCCCCCCCACACACAATTTTTAGTGGTATCTTATTCTTCCACACTCTTTCTTTCACTCAAATGAAGTCAGAGTCATGTAACTAGCATATGAAACATGCTCTTCAAAAGTATCCTTTGTCCCAACAAATTATCAGACTGTATTGTTAGAGACAGAGGTCACTTGCGGCTTTGATAATAGCATATCATTGTATAACAATAACTTTTATGGTGTTTTATCCAACATGTATGTAATACTGCAATACTATGCACTACTGATCAAATCTATTTCTACTTCCCTTTTAAACATATGACACATTCAGTGAATAGCAGAGATCAATCAAGCTAACAACAAACACCCTAACCCTAACTTTTTAGAGTATCACTCTACTTTAAACTGAAACAAAATGTATGACAATCTCAAAATCACAAGTCTTAGGAGGGGACTGACAGCATCCTAATTTAAATCAAGAGAAGCTCTTACCTCCTCCACTTCTGTAACACAAGTAGGGGAACCTCCAAACATTGCCTAGACCCACAGCATTCCCAATCCCAGCTAGGGTGAACTCTATCTGTTTGCTCCATGTTGGTCTGTCTGGTTGCATAGCCATGTTGTCAATGTGTCTTCCCCTTTGCCTCTCTGCACCGAACGCCTTTAGGGAGGGGGAGGGTGGGTGGCAGCTTCCCCCTGACTATATGAAAAGCTAGTCATGTAATCGCCATTCATCAACATTAATGATTACCTGAGTATAGTGCATAGAGAAACCTGGTGAGGAGGGCTTTCACATCTGTAAAATCACTATGACAGACCAATGACTAAGCATTTCTAGTTCATAGTTTGTAAATACATAAAAACATAAAATTAAAAGCAATTGTGTAAAATCCACTTAATAACTTCTATATACCAAGGTGGGTAAAGAGAAAGTGGGAGTACATCCAATCAGTATACTTTTCCAGGTCTTTTGGAAATCAGTATACTTTTCCAGGTCTTTTGGAAATCAGTATACTTTTCCAGGTCTTTTGGAAATCAGTAAATGTTAACTGAGAGCACCGTATGTTTCAGAAAAATGCCCCTCTTCACCTGACATGAACTCTGAGGTTGAATATGCTGCACTGATATGTTTAAAGTGAAACTTTTTTTTTAAGGACATTTGTCAAATACATATATTTTGCAGTAAGAAACCTTGTATACTCTCCTATAAGTTAGTATACTGTATTGGATCCACACCCACGTCCTCTTCTACAACAAGTCCCAAATTGTATGATCTTGACATTAAAACGTCAACAAAAACTTAAATATTTAACACAGTAGCGTGCCTGGTGGCTGCGCTAGAAAATTTTAATCTTTTTTCAGTCACAAACAACATATGTTTACATATTCAACTGCTTACACAAACACATAATTTCCTTGCCTCCATATCAATTTGCTAAGTTCACTGCTTGTGATATTATCCAGATTTTATATTATCTGATTATCTGAGCAGCGACAGTACATCTTTTCAAAATCTGTTGGGTGGTCCTATTCAGGTTAGTTTTCTTCCTACCTAAAAATAGAGAACATTTCAATAAACTTTCTAATAAGCACAGATGTGGATAAAATACTGTCATTAGTGAAAATGTAAAAGGCTTTAGTCAATTCTATACTATGAGTATCCTAGTATCAAAGGCCTTGTTTTCCATGACCAAAAATAAATTCACAGCAATAAAGAAAATGATTACCCTTCCGCAGAGAAAAAGAGGTTCCCAACCCCAGACGTGTGATATGCGTAAATATATGTGCTAAACGCTCAGGATACCCACCTGACTGAAAACACAAGACTGCCGATTCTATGGACTGTTTGTTTGGCAAAACAAGAGGCACTTTCATCATATAATATTCTCTCCATAGAGATGGATCACAATATGAAATGGTTAATACTATCAGCATGACCACTCTTCTTAAAGGCCCACAGCTAAGAACTGAGTAAGGCTCTGATTCTGAGAGTTTTTCTCTTCTATGGCTCACACAAACGACTTTCTTCAGAGACAAACAGCGTCTAGACAATCGGTTGCCACAGATCTTGTGCACTGGCAAAAACAAAGTTATTTTTAAAACTTGAAACCCGTCATAATTCTGCAGACCTAGTGCGAGATCAAAACAGGCTCCTTAGTGGCCACGCCATTGTGGAACCATTTTTGGGCATACAAGTGGCGACACTTTAAGTCCCTTTAGTTTTGACCTCATGTGGACAGCCCACACAGAACCGCAAAGAGGTCTTTATAGCACTCATACTCAAGCCACACGTCAGGCACACATGCTTTTTTCTTCCCACATGTTTGTTGTGCATATATGCATATAAACAACAATGACAGACTACATCGTAATATGAAATATAAACATTATATAGAAATATATCCTGGTGGGTTCTGGCCATTAACTCAGTACACTCTCATCACATCATACTCAGTGATCTCAGACAACACTGCAAAGCCATATTGCTACCGCCACCTACTGTCAACTATATTTAATTCATACTCTACACTTTTCCAGAAGGTATTTCTCTGAAGTGCAAAACACAATAACAAATAGAAAAACATGACAACAAATTAAAAAAAAAAAAATCACAAAACACAGCAACAAATCACCATGGCAAATTGCAAAACCAAACAGCAGGTCTGTGACATGAGATGTGTAAACACTGGATGAATTTCTTAAGATACTATCCATTATCCGGCTTATCATATTTCATCGTATTTCATACAGGTAAATGATTTCATCAAACATTTCAACTGAAAGTAACCAACCACACCCCTAATTAACAAATCTTTTGTCTGACTTTGTTAATCTAGCCAAAAATATTCAGGACTGCTTAAATGTATTTGCATGCATGCATGCAGTGCGGCTTCCTGACTACAGTGTACACTCAAAACTCATTTTCAACAACTCTTTTGTCCACTCTGAATCAACTGAACTTTTTGTCCTGGGACCAAAACTCTCAGATATTGGTGGAATATCTCAAGCTTCTCAACAAAGTACATGATCAGTCAGGTCAACCCCTAAGTCACCTGACAACAGAGAATGGGTTTCTTCATCATGCCCCCACACAAATCACACAGAAATGAATGCAATGGTGTTCTTGCCAAATAGTGTGATTGTTGTCACAAATGCAAATGCTACTGAGAAGTATCATTTGGTTGGAAGCTTCCATGACTGAAATACTGATATCACCATCTTACTCTAAATTGTATGGCACTTTAGTTGCAAGCATAGCACTATTTTTATTTTATGTTAAGAGTAGTCAGTAAAACACTATAGCTCTAATGACTGTTATTACCTACGGTAGTTTCCACTAAGAAAGAAGTGAAGTGATGATGTGAAGTGGTGTCACTTTCAATGTTATATCTTGTATATGAGCTATCGTTTTAATATGAAATTGTCTCCATGAAATCTAAGTTCATGTTTTTAAAACAGACATGTCAGTTGTATTACATGTATGTTTTCAAGCAAAGGCTTAAGCTGCTGTGTGTTGACCAAGTTCTTACATAAAGTATTACACACCAATGCAAAATAGCACCATAGTAGATTGATTCATTATGACTGGCTGCTACTGGGCAAATTACAAATGACTGGAACCCTTCTGCCTCAAGGCATGCCTCCCCGGATCTGAAAGTACTGTATGTGAAATTAATGATGTTGGACCCAGTATTTCACCAGGACCAGGAGAACTCACTGCTTCTTTATGGTAACAGCTATAATTTTAAATAAATGTCAGAATTCTTTCACATTCACATCTTCATTTAGACTATTTGTGATGTCTACAGCTTGTGACAAGTAGCTTGTTGTTCATGTATATGATTTTTAAACACCCCGTTTTATCCATCCATGCCCCTGTGCAGTAACACCAGTAAGCTTAAAATGTTATTCTACACACAAGCAAGTTAGATAGATAGATAGATAGATAGATAGATAGATAGATAGATAGATACTTTATTGATCCCCAGGGGAAATTCAAGGTCTCAGCAGCATACATACAACACAAACACATTCATTAACAGCAGAAGAGTAATTAAAGTATATAATATAAAAACACAACTAAGCAGTAAGGACAGTAGAAGATAAAGAATATGCTAAATATACTAAAATACAAATTATACTAACACTTAATACAATATATAAAAATATACTAAAATACAAATAACAAAATTACAAATTATACTAACACTTAATCTAAATAAATTCTAAAAACAGTATCCACATAGTGGTGATTAATAAATCAGAGGCGCTTGCAATGACTGAGGCAGGGACTGAGCCTGTGATTCTCTGTGCATAGTAAGGTATGGTAAGGTGCTCTAAGGTGCTCTGTGTGAATGAGTGTCATGGTGGTAGTGCAATGGTGATAGTAGTCATGGTGATAGTGCAAATGAGTAAGTCAACAGTGCAACAATGCAGAAATAAAGTAAAGTAAAGTCTATATATCTATATATTTAACTATTTAAGAAAATGTATAAGTGTGGCCACAGTTCGGCTGTGGCATGGAGGGGGGGGGGGTTATGCATATGTGCTAATGTGCTAATATAGCACGCAAACAGTGAGGCATAAAGACAGTGGTACAAGTGGCTAGTGGACAGACAGTACCAAACATGGAGGGGATGAAGAGGCAGACAGACTATGCAGAGAAGTCTATCTCTCCTCTTCCCTTAAGTGAGGCATTGAACAGTTCAATGGCCCTGGGGACAAATTACTTTCTCAGTCTGTCAGTTGTGCAAGGCAGTGAGCGAAGTCTCCAGCTGATCAGGCTCTTCTGTTTAACAATAGTGCTGTGGAGTGGGTGACACTCATTGTCCAAGATGTTGATCAGTTTGTTCAGGGTCCTTTTGTCAGATAGTGAAGTGATACACTCCAGTTCAGCTCCCACTACAGAGCCAGCTTTCCTTACCAGCCTGTCAATTCGCCCCACATCCTTCTTCCTTGTGCTTCCACCCCAGCATACTACTGCATAGAAGAGGACGCTGGCAACAACAGACTGGTAGAACATCCTGAGGAGCTTACTGCACACATTGAAGGACTGCAGCCTCCTCAGGAAGTACAGCCTGCTCTGCCCTTTCTTGTAGAGTGCATCAGTGTTGGCTGACCAGTCCAGTTTATTGTCCAGGTGGAGACCCAGATACTTATAGGTGCTAACCACCTCCACATTGACCCCATCAATGTGAACTGGTAGCAGAGTGGGCTTAGACCTGCGGAAATCCACCACCATCTCCTTGGTCTTTGAAGTGTTAAGTTGAAGATGATTGAGTTTGCACCATTGCACAAAGTCCTCCACCAGGCTCCTGTACTCCTCCTCCTGCCCGTTCCTGATACACCCCACAATTGCAGTATCATCAGAAAACTATGGATCACAAAGAGTCCACAAAGCTTAATTTTGGAGGGAAAGTCCTCAAGTTGTCTTGCAATTATGGAAAAGCACAAGAATGGTGTTTTTTATTGCTCACTCAGGATGAAATTAGAGCATGGAGATGTGTTGTGCAACTACTGTACTTGTTTTAACACAGCACAGTTTTGCAACGTCATCGTCTTTATAAATCAAAAAGCCTTGTAATTGCCATAGACACTGATTGCCCTTGACATTCAAGTTAATCCACATACAATAGGAAAGAAAGGCTAGTCTGGTTACTAAAAGACGGAAACACTTTTCCTTTCTTTGTGCCATGTATGCAAAACCAGCATCATTCAATAGGAACTGAGAGAAGGGAACTGGGCCAAGCTTCCATTACCTCTCCTTAAGCAAATAAACCCCACATCATTTTTTTTTTAAAAAACATGGATTAAAACATGACTATTGTTGTTTGCTCTGGTGGGTTTGGTTTCCGGCTCTCCAAGTGCCTAGAATCAATGGGCAATGTTTACTAGTGTACTAATGTACTAGTGACAGGGACAACACCAAGACTTTGAGAGGTTGAGACCAAGTCAAGACCAAAGCCCCATTTCCCGTATTCAGTTGCATGTGTGTGAAGGGTGAGGAGGAACTGCCGTAAGCAAAGTAACACATTTTTAGAGGAATATTTGAACCAGGATGTTCTACATCCAATCACAGTAATATGTTAAACAGTTAGGCCTCTATTTTGGCGATCAGAAAAAGTGGCGTTATGCTTTTTAGATGGTGTAAGATAGCGATTTTTAGATCATGCGCCAGGCCACATCTTATGTTGTTGCTTGCCACAGCCCTGGGCGCAAAGATTAATAAAAGTACAGCGCATGGCGAACAATTCCTTTACCTTATTAAGTGTAAGATAAGAATAAGCCTTGTGTCGGGCTTTGCGCCAGGTGCACAATTGGGGCCTTATAGTTTGAAGCACTGTGATAGTCGTTTTGACTGGTCTTGAAATAAAATAAAATAGTCCTCTTTCTCCAAGACCGAGATGAGAATGAGTAAAAATACAGTCACTTCAGAGACAAGACCAAGACCGTAAAAATGTGGTCTTGAGTACTACAACTGATGCCTTGGGGATCAATAAAGTATCTCTCTATCTATCTATCTATCTATCTACAATACTAGTGTTAACAATGCTATATAAATAAAAAACAATTGAAGGTAATAGTTTGTTTATCTGAATTTCACAGGTTAAAGTCAAATGCACTGCCTTGCCAATATTGTCAGTACATTAGCTAAATCACCATTTCTTACAAATTAACAAAAAATAATTGGGAAATAAAAACAAAATCTCAAAAATAAAACGAATGAAAACAAGGTGCACAGTATGTAGGTATTTGAAAGGACTGAAATAACACAGTAATAACTGCCATTGTACTGCTGTAGCAACACTTTATAACCCAATGGCAGATGAGATGCATGCATCAGTGAAAACAGATACACTTACTGTCTGCTAATAAGGTAAACCCTATCCATCTATTCTCTAGCAATAACATCATTCACACAAGTGATTTGTTAGTGAAAGATGTCAAGTTGAGTACAGCAGACTAGATATGGCCTTGATGAGTCACTCTATTTATTTGAATGTCCTGCTGCTTCCTTAAAGGAATATTCCACCATTTGGGGAATTACACTAATTTTCCACCTCCCCTTGAGTTAAACTGTTGAGTTTTACCTTTCCCCAGTTCATCCAGCTGTTCTCGGAGTCTGACAGTAACACTTTTAGCTCCAGCTCATTGAATCAGATTAGACCGTTAGCTTATAGCAGAGATGAGAATTTCCCCAAATGGTGGAGTATCGCTTTAAGGCATTTAATCTGAAACCTGTTCTGATAATCTTGTACTTGTAAGGAATGTCTATGTGGAAAAACACACTGAGGTCTGTTAGCTTACTGTAGCTTGGGTGGCACAACATTTTACTACAACCCTGTTTCCCAAAAAGTTGGGATACTGTGCAAAATGTAAATAAAAACATAACGCTATGATTTGCAAATCATATAAATCCTATATTTAATTGAAATAGTGCAAAGACAACACATCAATTATGAAAAATGTTATTGTTTTTTTCTGGAAAATATGTTGATTTTGAAATTGATGCTGGCAACACATCTCAAAAAAGTTGGGGCAGGGACATGTTTATCACTGTTTTGTTGTTTGGGAACTGCAGACCAGTAGCTGGAGTTTTTGAGAATGAAATGTCCCATTCTTGTCCGATTTAATATTTTAGCTGCTTAACAGCCTGGGGTCTTCTTAATCATGTTTTTTCATTCAACGATGCACCCAATGTGACAGGTCTGGTCTGCAAACAGAACATTTTAGCACCTGGACTTTTCTACTATGGAACCATACAGCTGCACAATTAATTGATTTTCAATAAAAATTCAGCTAATGCAAAGCTTGTCTTCAGGATGTCCTCTTTAAAAATATATATCCTATATTTAAAGGCAACATCCATAATATTCATCCACATTATGTAAGGGATAATGTATAGAACGCCGGTCATTATGGGGAAAATAAGTCCCGACAGGGCGAACCGGACCCGACACGCTAGTGGACAACAAATAGTTCGCAACACACGCTGAACTTGAATCAAACATTCTTTAGAATACAGCCGATCAACCGTCTGCTTTCACTTTTGAATGAAGTTCCAAGTTCCATGCAAGAAGTGACCGGAATACTTGCGGAGTGATATGATCAGCAGCACAAAACCCGTTGCCATTGACAGCGGTAATTATATGTTTGCAGCGGTAATTACATGAATTTATTTTACCGTAGAACGTTGGGAAATCCCATTCAAGTCAATGGAGCGTTCTACTAGCATTGTGAAGAGCCGTATAATAAGTCTATTTAATTTATAAGGCTGCAGCCAGCTAGTTAGAGGGGAATTCCTGTGTAAAATGGAATGCTTTGCATGGACTCTTTACAGGACTAGGAACTGGGCAGCAGGTGGTGTCCACTATACAAATAACAAACCCACTACTATTAATAATAAATATCTCACTATGCATTCACTTTCACAAAACTACAACACATCTCACTCACATGTATTTATCATCATCTCTTACTAAACGTATAAAACGTCCTTATTAATCCCCTATTGTAATTTCACCCCTTAATCACCTATTGTAATTTCACCCCTTATCAGTCCTTGACCTTTTTTTTTATTTTTTTAAAAACATCATTATTCCCTCCCGGACACATTCCATGACACAGGAGGATAGGGGAGACTTAAACACGCGCGCGCGCGCACACACACACACACACACACACACACACACACACACACACACACACACACACACACACACACACACACACACACACACACACACACACCCTCGCACACACGCCGGCGAGAGACACAGAGGAACACTAGTGACAAGTCTCGGCGCGCAACACAAGAAACAGTCCTTTTTAATAAACTATCTTTACACTTACGAAGTTATCAATGCCTCTATTTATATGTAAGGGCCCTCATTGTACTACCAAAGAAGCGTCGGGCTACTTTGAGACTTGTTAAATGGATTTCTATTTAAGCTGACAGCAGCAATACTGACAGCTTTTTGGAAACATCTGCCAGAATGTTCAAACTCGTTACCATGCTAAGCATAAGCAAAACACATTTTACACCGGATTTCCCCATTAAGTTAGCCATAATTAATGAAATAATAAAGTAGTTTTGGCTGGTCGTTAGTTCATGGACACAAGTAGACTCGACCTGTAGGCCTATGCCTAGTAGATCTTGACTGACTTCGCAGGCTCAGTCAGCATCAGCTGCTCTGCCACTCACCGTGCTCTGCTTCTCCCTCACACTCGTCAGGTACCTTCGTATATCCATCTGGTCAAATTTCACTCTGTGATCTGTAATCTCTTTTGTCAATTTCTATCTTATTTCTTATGCCAAGTGCCAAGTTGCCAACCCGACCCCTCAGAAAATGTTAACGTGACCCCTCACCCCTAGCCCCTAATACAATATTTTTGTAGGGGGGGCTTTTGAACATCTTGGGGGGCGGGGGGGCTTAGCCTAACAACGTTCCTGCCTGTATATATCATTCACCATAATTTGTGCCTTTCCAGATGTTCATGCCATATGCACTAATACACCTCCATACCATCAGATACTGGCTTTTGAACTGGGTACTAAAAACCAGTTGGATGGTCCCTCACCTCTTGGAGCTTGGAGGATGCAGGACAGGTTCACAGAGTGATGAATTCCTCAGCAGCTTTACTTCTGCGAGACTCTGCCTCTCTGGGATGCTCTTTTTATACCCAATGGTGGCAGTTAACTCAATTAGTTGTAAAATGTCCCTCCTTCTGTTGTCTTTAGCATTACACAACTTTTCCAGTCATCCAGCCTTCCAGTTTTTTACTTACATTTTTGCAGCGAAGCTGCGAAGGCACCCATTGTGTTTCTATCTTTTCTTATTATTATACCTTCTTCCGCCATGGAAGTCAATGGCAGCCCATAGAACCGTCTGGTAAAAAGTTGTGAAATTTGGCACACTGATTGGGGACATGGGGTCATGATTCATTTCATGATTCATTTCATCAAGTTTCATGTCGGCACCTCGAGCGCTGTAGCGGCAGCAACAGGCCAAAGTTGGACATGCGTTCACGCATGTAACTTTTGACCTGCTGACCCCAGTGTCAAAAATGAGGTATCGTTGGAATCCTTGGACCAAGCCGAGTTCAACGCACACTGACGACATCATTTTCCGCCATGATGGATTTTCCGCCATATTGGATTTTATAGAAAGTTAAACTAAAGTTTCACGCCTCACATAGTTTGTCTGATTTTCACGAAACTTAGGACATAAGATCTTCAGACCAAGCCGCACAAAAGTTATCCCTTTTCGTCTTCGGAACCAAAACCGTTCTCTCGTAACAGCCAATCGAAATTTGTGGCGAAGCCGCCAAACAGGAAGTGAGCTCATATAACCGCAACCATTTCATGCATCATAACCAAACTTAGTACGTGGACTCGGGACCCCATCAGGAGGATGTTCAAAAACGATGGTGACCTTTGACCTCTAGGGGGCACTGCAATTAGGAAAAATGTGTTTTGGCCTGTAGCTGCTGTTGTGTTTGGAATTAAAACAGAGACTTTCTAATGAGGAGACACAGCACTCAAAAAACACTCCATAGAAATGCATGGGGCTAGTTTGTCACGCCAATATGGCCGTTGTCTACACATATCCCACCCCTTCCTCGGCAAAACGTCGACATGTGAATACATTGAGCCAATCATGTGGTGTGATGTGAATACATTGAGCCAATCATATGGTGTGTTGTGAAGACATCGTGCCAATCATGTGTTGTGATCTCGCCGCTGGAGCAAGATTGGTGTCGTGAAGCCTTGCGCACGCGCAGTTCGACCCAAAGACTGTGCCCGATGAGTGCCCATAAAATGTTGGTATATGGCCGCCGAGTGGAGGGACTTGCCTAAAAGGACTTTGATTAAAATGTACTAGTGGGGACTGTTAATGCTGTTGGAGGTCCATAGGATGACCCAAGACAAATTGTGATGTCATCGTAATTGATTCGGCCGCCATATTGGATTTAATCAAAAACACCTAAATGTTTTCACAGGTCACAAAGGTTGTCCGATTTTTTTGGTGCAGATGATCTTTAGACCAAGCCTCAAAAAAGTTACCCCTTTTCGTCTTCAAATCTAAAACCGTTTGCCCGTAACAGCCAATTAAAATTGTCGGCAAAGCCGTCAAACAGGAGGTGAAGTGATCTCAGCAAGGTTTTCTCGTATCAAGACTAAACTTACCACATGTGCTCAGGACCCAATAAGGAGGAGGCTCAAGAAATTTGGTACATTTTGACCACTGTGTGGCGCTATAATCACAGGACGTAGGCTCATATCTCAGCAATGCTTACACATATTGAAACCAAGCTTGGTACATGGACTTGAGACCCCATCCTGAGGACACACAATACATTTGGTGACCTTCGACCACTATGGGGGCGCTAGAGATACAGGAAATTAGCTCATATCTCAGCAACGCCTTTACATATCGAAACCAAACTTGGTATATGGACTCGGGACCCGATCCTGAGAACACACAATACATTTGGTGTACTTTGTCCACTTGGGGCCCTATAATTAGGAAGACTTTTTCGTATCGACACCAAACTTGGTACGTTGAGTCGTAAACACATCCTAAGGACCTTAAATAAATTTGGTGACATTTGACCACTTTCACCTATCGCAACCAAACTTGGTATGTGGACTACATCCTGAGGATGCACAATTAATTTGGTTTGCTTTCACCACTAGGGGTGCTATAATTATCAACACTTTCACCAATTTAAACCAAACTTGGTATGTGGACTTAGAGTACATCTTGAGGACACACAATAAATTCGGTGACCTTCGAATCCAGTCCAGTCGAATCCAATCAAGTCCAATCCAATCCAATCCCAACTCCTGCTTGGCCCTGCTTGGCCCTGCTTGACCCTTGAACCAGGGTTGTCACTAGACCTAGAACTGCACTGGGGCACAAGCCCCCCTAGGGGCGTCCGCGAGCATGCTCCCCCGTAAGAAAATTGTGTATAATTTAACATTTAAATGAACGTGAACGTAGCCCCTATGCTACTCCATTTAGGCTAATTGAAAATGCGTCTGAGCACGCAGGAGAGGGGGAGAAAACGAGTGGCAGGTTCCAGCTGGCTTGTCATTGTTGATGATAATTGATATCTCCTTTTTATTAAGTTAAGATGCGGCGGTGGTTGGGATAGACTTATGGGGGCGAGAAGAGGAATGAAGCAGGGGATGAGGATATTGACAGAGAAATAGATAGAGATCCCAAACATGAAATTAAGTGTTTGCACTTTCTGTGTATATGTTCTGGTATGTATTCATGCCAACAATGTTAATAAAATGATCAAATGCATTCAGTGACACTCATCAAACTCATAATTCTCCTATTTTCACCGGAAAAAAATTGGCTAGTAGAAATTCTGATTGGGTAGTAACTTTAGAAAGTTACCAGCCATATTGGCTGGTGATCAAAAAAGTTAATTTAGAACCCTGTTTATATCCTCATGGTTTGCCATGTGTTGAGTGAAGAATTTGTGAGATATTTTACCAACAGTAATGGGTGTGTAGAATTCAGATTAAATTTCATGCAAGTTCAATGTTAATTTTCTGACGAGAGCAACTTGCCGCTAATGTCATTTGAAAGGTTAGATTCCGCTCCTTCATGTGATAGGTGTCCTTTGTGGACAGACTGTGTGACATCAACATTACCAACGTGTTTTCCAATTAGGAAACAAGTATTAATGGACAATAGGCTATTTTTTATCTGTTAATATTGACAAGCTGGAGTGCTAACCAGCTACCTTGCAGTTAACCTAACGTTCGTCATTGACCAGCAGATGAACAGCTAGAGCCATGTTGTCATGTTTAAATTGTGGAATTTTAACATTTCTTCACCTTCGACTTTAACTTCCTTCCAACATATAGTGCTCTGGCTAGAACAGCGACAGTAAACACAGCAACTTCATCTGCATGAGTGAACCGGCACATGTGCAATCAGTCAAATCAGACAGGAGACCCATGAGAACCTAACGTCGGGAAGGGACAACAGGGGGGATAAGTAAGGGATAACGGCCGCCGAGGTGTCCTGTTATACGGAATTAATGGACGAGGGCGAGGGGCAAAGAACTCCCCGACGCACAGCGCACTGGACACACCACGAAGGCCGTTATCCCGCTTATGACCTGGTTGCCACTGTAAAGCCACTGTAAAGCCACTGCCTTTATAGCACGCAAAGGAAACACGCGGTTCCCATAGACATTCGACGCCCGGAAGTTGGATGGCTGTTTCGGAGGCGGGACTTATTCCGGAGAGGTCTATGACAGCGATAGCATGGACAGTTGATTCCATTGTTGCGAAGCCTGCCTCCAGGCTCAACCGTCGTCCTACTATGGTTGTTATAGTTACCAGTCATAAGCATTGATATGGAACAGCGATTAAACTTTTTTTTTACCAGATCTACTTCATAGGTGTCCCGTTATTCAGAATTAAAAGCCATTTCTTCTCTCCGGGTGATAACGGGTGTTAGTGAAGGCGGGGCCAGCCCAGGGGGTGATATTTTGATTTGTTAAACACTGTGATTCTGAAGGAGGCAGGCTGCAATTACTCACCATTTATTTTAACAATATCATTGTGCTATATCGTTGGTATGAAAGAATATATTTATTTATTAATTTATCCCACTTTCCCAGATCCCACTTTAACCCTTGTTCATAAGCATAACCCTATGGCCATTTTGACCTCAGTATTTCACAGGGCCCGGCCCTCTATAGTCTTCGGTGAAAGTTGACAGAATGAAGCATTAAAGTTTTGCATTATCACTCTCTTTCTGAGCTCTTTGTGTAACTCTACACCAGAAACATTTTCAGCAAATGAGTCACATAACATAACAGGCACTACAGAATGTCTTAAGCTTATGATACATGGGGCAGCTTTTTTACCAGTGTTGCTGGGCAACCACATAACCAGTTCAATTTATTATGATAGAATGATCATGACTATTTGCATACAGATTATTAAAGTTTTCCAAAAAATAAATCACAACCATAGTAACGAGGAACATTGTCTAGCAACATTTCTAAAAAAGGTGCCCTAGTTCTTTCAGATAAAAATACCAACCAAGGTTTGAGATAACACTAGGCTACTCATTCTCCCTTTCACCAGGAAATCAGGAAACATTCTCTTATGCCTAGTCACGGAGTATGGCTACCCATAAACTTTCTGAAATCTCTAAATTTAGAGATGCGCTAAAAATAACAAGATGGAAAAATCAAAAGAACAAGAGGGCTGACTCACCTCATCACTATGACAGAGGTCCCAAGCCTTCAGTGGTTCTAACAAGGTGCCATTGGCCTCCTTAGAATCACCTAAAGGCAAGGTTATTGTTTCTTTATCTGACATCCTCCTCTCCATGAGGGCCTGAAGTTCGGCTTGGGCATCACCCTCCGACATCATGACTAGAAAGTGAAGATAAAAGATATAGGGGAAATGCTAGAAAATATACCCGCCGCAATATGAAAATGACCTAAGAGTCGAGTCTTTTTTTCCCGAAGAGCATGGGCGTAGATTTAGGGTGGGACGCTAAGGACTAGTCCTAATCAAAATTTTAAGATGACAAAATTGTCCCCACCAATATTTTAGCGAACTTATTTGTACTGCTGATCATTCCGACAGCAAGGTGAACTTCACACAAGGTGAACTTCTCCCCACTGTGCAATGCAGAAAAGGATGCTACAAGGAAGGGAATTCAAACACACTCAACACCTTACCATCTATTGATGTCATTGTGGTTCATTTGAGATATGACATTTTTTCTGTTAACTGGCTTGGATACAAAAGGACATTGTTGCCTTTGTCGGTGTCCTTATGTGAACTTGCACAGGTAACCTTGCTCATCTTTACTTGCGTACGACTTCACACCAGTGCTTCAGGGCAGCCGTGGCCTACTGGTTAGCGCTTCGGACTTGTGACCGGAGGGTTGCCGGCTCAAACCCCGATCAGTAGGCACGGCTGAAGTGCCCTTGAGCAAGGCACCTAACCCCTCACTGCTCCCTGAGCGCCGCTGTTGTTGCAGGCAGCTCACTGCGCCGTGATTAGTGGGTACCTCACTGTGTGTTCACTGTGTAGTGTGCTGAGTGTGTTTCACTAATTCACAGATTGGGATAAATGCAGAGACCAAATTTCCCTCACGGGATCAAAAGAGTATTTATACTTATACTTCAGACCAGAGCTGACGCTTCAGCAAAAGGCCGTCACTGAAAAGCTGTGAATGTCGTTGAACACAGCTGTTCTCACATTAGCTGATTGCGATAAACATTAACCATTGTTGCCTAATTACCAATTATTCATCAAGTAGTATCTACTTTTTTTAGTGTTTTTCACATAGTATTTTGCAGTATTTTTAAAATACAAAAATACACACCAATAAAGTATTTTGATACAAAATACAGAGCCATTTCCTTCAACCCAATAAAATAAAAATTACAAAATACTATTTTGTATTTGAAATACATATTACATGTTTCAGAAATCTTGACATGTCTAAGTTTTGGGTTGCAATATACAGGTAGTGGGCTCTCTGTTAATTTTAATGAGTAGGCCTAAGCCTAAGTTACAGCATTTCTATCACAATTGACCAGACTTTGACCTTTGGTCTGCTTTTAACAAAATTCTGGCTATGATTGTTCCTTGTATTGCATCATGAGCCATCACTGTGCCTATTGCATTGTACTGTTGTTAGCCTTAAGCCTAGCTCAGTCATTATGTTATACCACATCACCCTCCATTAGAAGTGCAATGAGCTGCATTGAGCATAATAAACTGCATTTAGAATTCCAAATTCATATTTCTAGATATTTTGGTGAAAGTAACTCAAAAGTAATACAATAGTAGTGTAATGCCTTACAATTCAGATACATATTATAATGTAACAAATTACTTTGAAAGTACAGTAATGAGTAATACATAATACGATTTTGAAGTAACTTGCCCAACACTGATGACAACCATCACTTTCCATGTCTGTGTTTGTGTTTGTGTGTGTGTGTGTGGAGGGTCAATCAAATTCTATGATTGCCACTGATGTGAATGATCTCACAAATCACACAAACCAAATCAAGTTTTAAAAAAATCGCAAAAGTATCGAAATTGAGATTCTTCACTTAGTATTGGTATTGAAACACTAATGTTGGTATTGTAACAACAGGAGTTGGGGATGTGTCCCCACCAAAGCTGAGACCAAACCTACGCCCTTGCCGAAGAGTGCTGTTGACACCAACAACTTTAAGGACAGCTTGGGTAAAGAAACATACTATAAAATGTATCCTTTCATAGGCTTACTTAAATGTCAGCATCGTTAAGTAGAATGTTGAAACTATATAATATCCTACGTCCCTTTTACGCATCCTTGACCTCATGACCCAAGTGGAAAATGTTTATTCAAGGACCCAGAAAATTAACCAGTTGAACGTCAAACAGTAGCCTAAACCAAACCCCAATTTTAGCTCATGCATTTGAATCGAATTCACAACATGCGAGGAGTACAGGCTAGATACAGTGTTGCCTATATAGTTCTCAAAATTAAGTAGATTTTACATTAGCCTATTCAGCGACCAGTTAGGCTACTGCATCACACATTCAACCACGCATCAGAGATAGGCTACACAAGGCAGTGTGCAGCGTACATTTAACTAGATCGACTAGACGAATAAGCTTACAACGTGTAAAGAGATGACAAAAACTCACCCAAAGTTGCTCGCTATAAAGCCACTTCACCGTGACTCAACACTTGTCAGGCTACAGCAGCCGACTATCTATTCAAATACAATTCTACTGTTTTCTAGCTTAACTGTTCAACTTTTCTTTTATTATTATTATTATTATTATTATTACAAACGTAGGCCTAGGTTGCACTTATTATCAACGGGCCTATTGCATGTTATAAAATAGCCTATCTGGATCACTGATTAACAATCCCGGTCAGCGTCTCACTGTACAACCTCAGGCACATCATATTTTACAATTATGAGATTAGGCCAACTAAAACACACAAACAAACGAGCACATTTAATCCCCTAGATATAGGCTATATGCCAGGTTTGGCAAGTATCAGTTAGTCAACTTACGTCAATTTGACGAAAACGCGGAAGTTCTGTCAAGGAAGTGTGGTGTCCATTGTAAGTGGATGGGAAATAATCATAGGAAAGAATACGTAGCCAGAGAATGTCTAATAGGAAGAGCCTAACTTAGCGGATACGCTAGCCTGAGTCAGACCTCAGTAAACGTAACTATATATCCATGTGTTGTTGTAGGCTACTCTCCAAATTGTCAGTGAAACCCTAGGTAGCCAATATCAAATCTCTATGGTGAAGGCAGCATATTTTACTCACGCTGCTGATGGACGTTTTATTTTGGAAATTACGTGCGAGGTGCACGTACTCGTCTCTGGCGAATGGATGCTCTGATTTGATTGGCTAAATATCAAAATAATGAATAATGGGGAAATGCAGACATATGTAGAATGTATAAATGCTACAAGGCAATTTCCAGATCTGTCTTCACACAACTTACAAATGGGTCACCATTTGAAAGGGAACTAGGCTTTCCAACGGTATAAGATGTAGCCTATTCATGGGTTTTATCAGGTCCCTTTCCAAATTCCTATGGCAAGCCGTTCAGGACATAGTCTGTCAAAATAACGCCTCCACGTGTAGATTTTTTTTTCTCACGATTTTTCTTCTTCAGGAGTAAAAAATAGACGTCTGAGCGTCAGAGTCATATTTTTACGTGTGCCACGCGCAAAAACTTTGCGTCTGACGTCAGTAGTAAAAAATGACGACTGGATGATTTGCTGCAATAGGCTCTGTGCACAGCGTCATGACGACCATTCGAATTTGACAGAAATTCGGCACATTGACTTCCGGTTATGAGCCTGTCGATTTAACCACCACAGAAATGGCAGCCGCTACTGGCAGTTCTTCCTTTTCCTTTTCCCGGTGTCTTTCGGATTTACCGGCAGTGAGCGTCAGCGACGTCCACAGGATCGTCGGTGCCCTGTCCCGCACCCCGACGAGTAAGAGGGACAAGGGATTTAAAATGTACATTTCTTCGTACATTCACAACTATGAGGGTAAGTATCTGATAACTGCTAACGTTAGCGCTTGCCTAACGCTACCTAGTAAAAGTACCAGCTAGTGTTTGTGACTATGTTTGCTTGTTATCAAATACCAATGTTGTTATTCAACACAAATTATATACTCCTCCTTCCGTCAGTTTCCATAAAAGATCAGGATTCAGGAGAGGTGGTCGTGAGGGCAATGTGCTACAGGTCGCTGATGAAAAAAGAGAAACCTCACAGCTTGAGTGTATGGTGATGCTAGATATGAATAAGATAAGATAAGATAAGATAAGATACGATAATGTAAGAAGATAAGATAATGTGATAAGATAAGAGTTCGTTTATCAGCCAAAATAACCCAGCGTTTTTGATGTTCCTGGGGATTAGCAATGTTTACTGTAGTGCTACATGTTTACTGTAGCTACCTTAGCTGCTAGCTGCTACAGGTTTACTGTGCATTGCTTGTCCCCACTGGGTTTTTGCTTGCATTAATTATTATGTTAGCAGGTGGGGAATCAGCTAGGGTAAAGTTTGGTGAATTGATGATGGTGACTAGAAAGTAGTGACTAATGTAAGAGCAAGCAGGTTAAAAGGTAAGTTCACCTAGCTGGTCCCCACTGGGTGAAGGTTTTCTTGCTCATTGTTTTGATCCTTCAATTAAGCTACAGTCTGGAGTGAAAGATACTACTACTGAAATACAAGTGGAAAATTATATGGCATAATATTCAGCACATTAGTCCAACACATAGCTTAGAATATTATCTTATCTCCTAACTTCAAAATGTTAGACAGAGGATTCAACATCAGGAGTGCCCTGCTGGTCTAAAGAAATGAGTCACAATGCAAGACTGTATCTTAAAATAATCTGTAAGCAATGAGTATCCTAAAAGAATGACTGACCAGGCTATGATAAATTGTGACTTACTATGACATTCTGACATTGCAGGTGGTTCTTAAAGACAGCAAGCCTGTGCAGCTGATTCATCATACATGTTCTTGCATTGCTGGAGCTGCGCTGTGCAACCACTGTGTTGCTCTTTTGTACCAGTCAGCCCACTACTCGCAGCTGAAGGTGCCTGTAGTCCCCCCTGTGCTAAGCTGTACTGAGGGAGAACAGCAGTGGCACAAACCTAGGACTTTGGTAAGTCAACTAAAAACATATAACTAATTACTGTTTTGTAGTTGTTATGTCGTTTTACTGAAGATGTGCTTAAAGTATGTCCTGCAAACACTACAGGGTATAAAACCAGGCCCAGTGGACAAAATGGCTGTGCTGTCTACTAAACCGAAGAGCCGTCCTAAAGCAACAACAGAGGGTATAAGGTAAAAGCAATATTGTAACAATACATGGGTAATTTGATTTCAGGTCTATAAGCCATCGAGCATTTCCACTTATACATGTTTTACACTTCACTTCGCAGGAGCACGCTATACAAAGGCCTTAGTGGGGATCTACCTGATCTTTCTGTCCTTCGGGTGAGTTTACCCTCTTATTTAACCAGTCTTACCATTTGTAATGTTGTGTGGAGCTGTACAAAATGTGCCAGATACTGTGTGCATAGAACTAAAATTGTGCTTAGTTGGTGTTGAGTTGTATTGCTAAAATATACACTACTCCATCCCAAGGTGACTGAGGCATATGCTGACTTCTCCAGAGCAGAGTCGCCAATGGTGTGTAGCATGAACATCAGCTGTGAGGTTCCATTGGTCAACTCTGCCCTTGGGATGGTGCAAGCCGGAAGCCCGATTGCCTACCAACAGCCAGCAGCAGCATGTAGAGATCTATCCTTCCACATTGCCCCACCTCGTCCATACCTACCCTTGGAAGGTTACCGCTTACAGCCCTCAATCTACATGTCTAACACCACTGAGGCAGAGCGCAGGCACTTACAGAGCCTACAGGTGACTTGGGATATGGCAAATAAACTGGAAAGTGCCACAAGAACCCAAAGCTCCTGCGAGGAATGGCACCAGTTGCGGAGACCAAGACTCACTGCTTCGCGTTTCAGGGAGATCTGCTTTGTCAGCAACAAATGTGAGGACAGTCTGGCTGATAGGATCCTGAAGGGAACATATCAGACGAAGGCCATGAGAAGAGGACTGGAGTTGGAGGCTGATGCCATATGGGAGTACACCCAAATAAAGAGGGTCAACCACTATCCGTGTGGATTTATAATCCACCCAGACACGCCTTGGCTGGGAGCATCTCCGGATGGACTAGTTTTTGACCCGACAGAACCCTCTTCCTTCGGTCTTCTAGAAATTAAGTGCCCAAATGTTAAAAACTATGTTGACTGTCCCTATGTTAAAATGACCTTAGGCAAAATGGAGCTGAAGACTTCACATGCGTACTACTACCAAATTCAGGGGCAGTTATTGGTAAGTGGCATGACGTGGTGTGATTTTGTTGTGTCGGCGGAGGAAGACACATTAATTAATAGAATACACAGAGATGTAGAAGTGTTCAAGGTCATCAGAGACAAAGTTGACCAATTTTATTTCAATGTTTACATGCGAAAATGCATGTAAATGATCAACTTAATAAACAATGAACACAAAAATGCAAACTTGGCTGATTTACTTTTTAAAATGTTGGTTTAGACAAACAGCACATAAAAGTCCATGGAGTCCATATACCTAGTGTAATAAAGAACAATTATATAAATAACATTTATTTTAAGAATGCGCACACACGCGCGTGCGCACACACACACACCATTCAACACAAGGTCAACATTTCAAACCTCATTTGCCCAGGTCTTGACCAGAGGGCCATTTTGGAAATTAGAGAGTAGACAGGCGACTGTAAAAATTTGATTAATACTCCCCGATATGGCAAGCGGGATTGTGGTTTCAAACAGTTTGTTTTCCTTCACTCTTCTGATTAGCCTCTCTACATGTACCCTCAAGCGAGCAATTGACTGCGTTTCCAGCACGTCTGCCTCTGCCATTTGGGCCCTCTGGATGACGAAGGCTGGGCGGTAAACAGTGCCAGGGGCCAGGTCGTCCACCAAGAATCCTTTGTCCACCATAATTGCGGTGTCAGGGGTAAGGAGGTTTTGGATCCCGGACTGACGGAATATTTCCTTGTCACTCATGGAGCCCTCGAAGAGGGGCGAGATGAATGTCAGAGCTCCATGAGGGGACATACCAACCATGGCTTTAAAGGTGCAATGTGATTTATAGTGTGAAAACACTTCACTTTGTAGAACCAGGGAAGATGGTGTCTGGCACCGTAGTTCAGTGCAGTCAAGGATGACTTGTGTGTCACTGTATGCATTGAACTCTGGTGGAAGATTGTCCTTAACAGCTGCAGGAGACATCCAAAAACAGACTGAGCCCAGCAGAGTGTAGAGGAAGTTGGCCCAGGTGACGATGATGCGACTTACTGTTGTCCTGTGTATGTTAAAGCGATGAGCCAGTTCCCTCTGTGTGCAGCCAGTGGACAGGTATGTCAGGAACAAGAAGAGCTCATCTATCGCCAGCAGTTTCTAAGGGTTGGGGAGAAATATATAGATAGATACTTTACTCATCCTGAGGGACATTTTAGACATCTAGTAGCTTATATTACATACACACAAATACATACATATTTCACCCACATAAAAATTAAATCCCTCACAGATAACCATGTAGATAGATAGATAGATACTTTATTGATCCCCAGGGGTACAGTATATAACCATGAGAAGTGCACACTTACAGTTGGTCTGGTGACTGGGCTTTCAGTGACTGTGCTGGTGGCTCTCTTGTCTCTGCTGGTCACCCTGATCATTTTGGATGTTGCAGTACTAATCAGGCTCCAAAACGCCATCAGGTGCTTGTAAGATGGGAATCTGAAATATAGTATCCTTATCAGAAAGAGAAAACGGAGAAATTTGTAGTAGCCTAACCTTCTGTGGCGATATTAAGTCCTCAGCATTTCTTAAATTAACTTTGACAAATGACAATTGTTGAAGGCTAGCACTACAGATAGCGGTCTTACCTGGTATAAAATCGTATGTCTTCAGGAGAAGAGGCAAACCGCTGCAGTCCAAATTTGGATAGATGGCATATTTTCAGTTGCTCTCGAAGTGTATCGATTTCCTGTCGGAGTTGTTCATAATGTTGCCTATCCACGCACACGGTAGGAGATGCTTCATAGTCGTGGTCCATGACCATAGGGAGGGCAATAGGCTCCGCTGCTGCTGCTGGTTCAAGGACACGCTCCGGGCTCGGTGGTCTTGCCCGTCGCTCCCAAACACCGGGTCGTTCCTTGGTTGAATAATTGTTCCACTCAAACAACGAAGGCACAGCACCTGCTACCAAAGCACGCCTTCCTTTCTTGGATGTTACAATTTCGTGTGGCTTAAAGTGCCGACTGCAAACTTTTGTGTGCTGAGTTATCGTAAACCCCGTCCTTCGCACTTGATGAATCCACTTAGCCCGAAGACTTACGTTTTTTGGGAAGCAGTGGAAACTAAGTGAACTATTATAACGGCCTGAGGCCGAACAAAGTGGCACACAGCAGTGTTCATTTGAGCCGTTTACAATTTTCATAAATTTAGTAACGTTAGCAGTCATGTTTATTGTTTTAGCGATAACAGCAACATACGCTTAACGTTACTATGTAACTAAGAGACAGACCGGAACCAGCTGTGCCGAATTTCGTACAAAGCGGAAGTTCGTTCTTCCGCTTGTGCACGTAGTCTATAGAGTGTCCCAGTGACGCCACTTCCATTTGCCTCCATGGGACCTATCTTTCAAAAAATGTTGAACGCCAGTCTATGGCGAAAAATAAATTATTTTCTGGTCCCGGTTGACTTGTGCCTTGAATTACCCATATGATGTTTGTCAATTTTAAAGAGAATTTTTCATGTAAAGACATTTGCAGTTTGTTTCGTAACTATTGAATTACAACATAGTGAAAGATCGTAATTCCCACGACTACAAACCCATCAGTCGCGCTAGTGACGTTAGCTCATTCACAGCCACACTAGATTGTACAAGCATACCAGCAACAGGTCTTAATTGGGCTTTCCTTGCCGATGAAAATACCATGAGTCAGAGGATTAAACACATCAGGTAAGTTGTATTCGTCCATAGACTGTACATTAGATACTGTTAAGTGATATTGCAGGCAGCAAGATGCAACCGTTAACTAGCATAACAGCTAATCTTATCGTTAATTACGTTGGTGACGTACATCGTTCGAGACGAGAGATGTAGTCCACTGAGCGGATTCTCACAAAGCGGAGCGGAAGTAAAACGGAAGTCACTGGGACACTCTATAGAGCTCGAGCAAGATGGCGGCGTGACGAGTTGGGTTTTCGCTGAGCTCGACACAAGTTTTTATATTTGATGTATCCTTGCACTATTAGACTAAGTTAAGTTGGTGTATTTTAGTGTATAAAAGTGTTACAACTATCTGAGTGTATCTGTTCGTATGAGAAATGGCAACTAAGTCTGTTCAGAAGAGACCTAATGAGGAAAGAGCGGCTCACATGGGAGATGTAAGCAATGAGATTAGCATCTCTGATGACCACAATTACGAAATGGACTGTAACCTGCAATTGGAAGACGAGGAGCAGTTCCCCACTCTACCCATGTCTCCGAGTAAGCCTCCACTTCCAAAAAAGCCATATATCCGTACTGACAATTTAAAATCTGATGAAGCTGTCCGTACTCTGGCTAACCTCATCAACTCTAGAAGTGACGCGATTGAGAGGATGGTAGAAACCGTTCGCATGCAGTTGAAAGACATGAATGAAAAAATAACTAGCATCGAACAGCGTGTAGATAAAAGTGAGGAAGTGGGCTTGAGATGCATGGGTCGCGTTTGTGACTTATAACGATATGGTCGGAGGTGGAAAGACAAGATTCCTTCGGTTGATTCGGCACCTGCGAACGCGGCACTTTTCCCACTCTGTGAGCCACGTCTATGGCCTCAGGAATCTTGTCTTTCTCAGAGGGTAGCACCTCTTGGCATACCAATCACCTCCATGTGGACATTCTCTTTCTCCTCATCAGAGACACCATACAATCTTAAATTCCACCTCCGACCATATCGTTATAAGTCACAAACGTGACTCATGCATCTCAAGCCCACTTCCTCACTTTTATCTACACGCTGTTCGATGCTAGTTATTTTTTCATTCATGTCTTTCAACTGCAAAATGGGAACAGCTCTGTGAAACTCATGGGTGGTACTTCTCCTAGATTTGATCTGTCCAGAGGCATTCAACAGGGATGCCCCACCTCCCCATACCTTTTCCTTTTAGTGGCACAGCTTTTAGCAGACCACATTAAATCCAGTAATGTAAAAGGTATCTCTATTGTGGGTAGAGAATTATCCATAACTCAGCTGGCAGATGACACAACACCTTTTTTAGAAAATGAGCAACAAATCCCTGTTGCAATAGAAGCGATTGATGTGTTCTCCAAGGCCTCAGGTCGTTACTTAAATATAAACAAATGCGAACTAATGGTTATTAAGGAGTGTTCTGATAATTCCCTGTATAACATCCCTGTAAAAGATGAAATCAGATATTTAGGAATATTACTCACTAAAGATCAGCAAAGAAGAATGTCATCAAACTTTAATCCCATTTTAGAAAAAGCTAAAAAAAAGTTTACCAGTGGCTTTTAAGAGATTTGTCAATAAGAGGTAGAATTCTAATTACTAAGGCAGAGGGTATATCTAGACTGACTTATGCAGCGCTTGCTCTGCACCTTGACAAGAAGTTACTTGCAGAAATTGATAAAATGATCCTCAACTTCATCTGGAAAAACAGATCCCATCACTTAAAGAAAACAGTAAGAACTCATATGATAATGGTGGTCTTAATTTTCTTGATTTTTACTACTCTAAATAGCTCTTTTAAGCTAAAGTGGTTGAAACAGTTTTTCCATAGTCCAACTTCTATCTGGAATATCATACCTTCTCATAACCTATCAAAACTGGGTGGCTTAAACTTCCTCCTTATGTGTAATTATGATATTGATAAAATTCCTGATATTGACAAGCTACACTTTTCTTGTCATGTGAAATTAGCACAATTTAAAGTAGCTTCCTATGTAGTGAACTAGCCTACGGCTGTGTTTGTGTTACTAAGCTTGCTACATTTGACTGGGGTGGTAGTTTTGTGTAGTGAAGTTTTATTCATGGCAGAGTAACTGATAGTTTAGCTCACTACAATTTCCAAGTAGCTTGCCCAACACTGTATTATTCACATGTAATTCACCCTAACAAAAATAAGATGCATCTCAAATCCCTTTTCATTCATTTATTTATTTTATATCCCCCCAAAACTACCTTGCTCAAGGACTACCACAAATGAACTGAACGGTCTCCTCACACCCCTGGAACTGAGGAAGGTGCAGCTCTACATTGCAGTACTGCAGGGCATCTGCTACACTGTGACTGAATATTTGATTTATGAGCTCCACCTTCATCACCTTTTTGGTATGACAACTGCTCTACCCATGACCGGAAAGCACTGCAGAGGGTGTGAAAACTGCGCAACGCATCACCGGTTCCTCACTCCCCTCCATCGAGGCCATCCAGGGCAAGCGATGCTTGCGTAAGGCGCGCAGCATCATCAAAGACTGTTCTCACCCCAACCACAGACTGTTCACCCCACTCTCCTCAGGGAGGCGTTACAATGTCTAGACTGAACTGTCAGGCAATGGTCTCCTTATAGGCCATACCTGGTCTGTCTGATGCCTTTGTTTCCCTTCCTCGGCCATATATGGTTATCTTTTGCTCTGACAGTTTGTCTTCTACATACCTTATAAACAGAGGTGGAAAAAGTATGAAAATATTGTACTCAAGTAAAAGTATACCTTGATAAAATATTACTCAAGTACAAGTTAAAATACCGATCTGAAAATGTACTCAAGTAAAAGTAAAAAGTAGTTCATTTAAAATGTACTTTAAGTAAAAGTTACTTAGTTACTTTTTGGGGCGTGGGTACCAGAACAACCAGTTTTACCAGAGACTTTCTAATGAGGAGATACAGCACTCAAAAAACCTCCATAGTAATGCATGGGGTTAGTTTGTAACGCCAATATGGCATGTGAATACGTTGAGCCAATCATGTGGTGTGTTGTAAAATACATTGAGCCAATCATGTGGTGTGCTGTGAAGACATCGTTCCAATCATCTGTTGTGATCTCGCTGCTGGAGCAAGATTGGTGTCGTGAAGCCTTACGCACACGCATTTCTGCCGAAATAGATGCACGATAAGTGCCCAAAAAATGTTGCAATATGGCCGCCGAATGGAGGTACTTGCCTGATAAGGATGTTGAGAAATGGAGATCTATGTGAAAAATCACCTCCTTTAAGTTCTTTAAGTTTGAGCAGTAGTTGATTTTCAAAGTTAGTTGCACTCATCCTTGGGTTGCTTTGCAGTGAACAGTAATCCAGCACAACTGAAAAGCCCCTCACAGGCAGCTGAGGCAGGCAGGCCAATGTTGAGTTGCAGAGAGTTTTTTTTATATTTGGAAACGAGCAGAAGGTTCAGCAGATTAAAGGGCGTCGAACTAGGGGGGAAAGTGGGAAGTATAGGGCAATGGAGGAGAGGTCCCTTGAAAAGTGGAATACAGGGGGCACAACATTTTCATCAGGCATTAGTAATAACTCAGGTAATCCACACATAAAAAATCCAAACAACTCCATAAGTAGAGTCATGTGTAATGAAGTGGAATAACACAGGGAAAAAGTATTGAACACGCTAAGAAAAAGCACTAAGGCAAGGAAAGGGAAGGAAAGAGCTGGAATCTGTAAGTAGTTAGAGAGTAGTTATCCTTTCTATCTGCGCAAATTAATATAAGCTTGGTTAGTAGCTTACATATTGATGGGCTATAAAAAGGTTTTTCATTACCAAGGTGTCACACAAGAAACATTTCATGATGGATAAAAGTAAAAAGCTCTCCCAAGACCTTTGCAACCTTATTGTTGCAAAACATATCAATGAAACTGGTTACAGATGCATTTCAAAACTTCAAGAAACATCACTGCATCATCAACCGGCACAGGGCACAGGATCTCCTCGCAATATTTCTGACCAGGGAGTCAGAAGGATAGTCAATTCCAAGAGCCAAGGACCACTCGGAGAAAGCTCCAGAAAGACTTGAAGGCAGCCAATTCAATTAAATTAAATTAAACAGTTCTGGAAGTAATCTGGAACTAAAGATCAGGATTCACAAGAGGGACCCCTGGAATCTGTTTAGAACAACGGACCAAAATCACACCTGAAACTGCGACTAATAAGTTTTGTCATACAGGAGCTGTCTTTACAAACAAAGGCTTTTCCACAAAGTATTGAAGAAATTTCAGTAGGCACATTCAATACTTTTTTCCTGTCATTCCACTTTAATACACAAAACTCTTATGTTTGGATTTTTGTATATGTGTGTTAATATAATGTGTGGTGAAAATTTCAAATAGACTCACTGGAAGTTTAGGCTAATTACTGAAAAAAAAATAAGCGTTCAATACTTATTTCCACCATATATTTATTTTACCTGAATATTTTAACTTCCAAATTAAATGTAAAAATGAATGTCAGACGAAATGTAAAGTTTGACTGACTGGATTTTGTATACAAAACATAGTGAAAACTGTCTAAGGTCACTCTCACTCTCCCTTGCTAAAGAGCTAAATGGTTTAGTCCGCCTTGATTCATAAGGTAGTCTATCTAGAATTGAAATAGAAATTGTATAGATTTGTATTTTTTGTAATTATTCCACATTTAGTGTAGTCATATCAGAACCTGAAGTAGCCTACAATCCAAATGCAAGCATTAAACTTCAGAGTATTACCTTTCATTTGAAAGGGGTTCATAATATGCAGTAAGCATTTGATTGCCAGTATGCATTTTGGATAACCCAAAGTCTTATGAGGAGTTTTCATAGGGCATTTTACAAAATGCATGAGTATACCTTGGCAAATAATAGTCTAAAGTAGGTTACTCATGTTGTCATTGGGGGCCAAGCAGCGAAGCTGCGAGGCAACCATTGTGTTTCTATTTGTTCTTATTGGGGGCCAAGCAGCGAAGCTGCGAAGGCACCCATTGTGTTTGTTAGTTTTCTTATTATTGGGGGCCAAGCAGCGAAGCTGCGAAGGCACCCATTGTGTTTCTAGCTTTTCCTATTATTATTACACATCTTTCCTCTGCCATTGAAGTCTATGGCAGCCCATAGAACCGTCTGGTGAAAAGTTGTGAAATTTGGCACACTAATTAGGCAATGCCCCATGATTAATTTCACCAAGTTTCAAGTCCGCACAACGAGAGCTCTAGCGCCACCAACAGGCCAAAGTTGGACGTGCGTTCACGCACGTAACTTTTGACCTGTTGATCCGATTTTGAAAAATGAGGTACCGTTGGAATCCTTGGACCAAGCCGAGTTCAACGCACCCTATGACGTCATTTTCCGCCATGATGGATTTTCCGCCATTTTGAATTTCATCAAAATCACTTAAAACGTATCAGAGGTCACACATTTTGTCCGATCGACACCAAACTTCATAGATATCATCTACAGACCATGCCTCATTAATGCATTGCTTTTTGTCTTCGGAACTAAAACCGTTCGCGCGTAACAGCCAATCGAAATTTGCGGCAAAGCCGCCAAACAGGAAGTGAGCTCATATCTCAGCAACCCATTGATCTATCATAACCAAACTTATTCCATGGACTCAGGACCCAATCAGGGGGACGCTCAAGAAATTTGGTGACCTTTGACCTCTAGGGGGCGCTGTAATTAAGAAACATGCCTTTTGGCCTGTAGCAGCAGTTGTGCTTAGAATTGAAACCCACTAGTGGTGTCTGGTACTACTGTTGAAGGTCCTTAGGCCGACCCAAGCCAACTTGTGATGTCATCGTATTTTATTCGGCCGCCATATTGAATTTAATCAAAAACACGTACAAGTTTTCGCAGGTCACAAATTCCATCTGTTCTTCACCAAAATTGGTAGAGACCATCTTCAGACCATGCCTGATGAGTGCATTGCTTTCTGGAACAATTGACAGAAGCATTGACCTGTACCAGCCAATCGAAATTTGCGGCGAAGCCGCCAAACAGGAAGTGATTTCATATCTCAGCAACGCTTTCATGTATCAAAACCAAACTTAGTACATGTACCTCAGACCACATCGGGAGGACGCTCAAGAAATTTGGTGACATTTGACCTCTAGGAGGCTCCGTAATTGACAAAAATGCATTTTGGCCAGTAGTTGCTGATGCGCATTATTTTGCAATGGAAGTCAATGGCAGCCCATAGAACCGTCTGGTAAAAAGTTATACAATTTGGCACACTAATTGGGGACAGTCCAATAATTCATTTCACCAAGTTTCATGCCGGCACCTCAAGCGCTCTAGCGCCACCAACAGGCCAAAGTTGGACTTGTGTTCACGGACGTAACTTTTGACCTGTTGACCCGAATGGCAAAATGAGGTATCATTGGAATCCTTGGGCCAAGCCGAGTTCAACACACCCTATGACGTCAATTTTTGACCTCTGTGTTTAAATCACAGCAAGTGTGATCATATCTCAGTCAATCTTTTATTTTTGATGTGAAACTGATGACAGCAAGTTCCATCTAGTTCATTCTAATGTGTGCGTGCAAGGGTGGGACGGGGTGGGATGGGCAGGGGCGGTTGCGGCGGTGGGCTGGCTGGGGGAGGGGGGGTGGCGACACTCAGCCCTGGTTCAGCCCCACAAAATCAGTTATGTTTTGATGTGAAACTTGACCTTGTAACTCAGCCAATCTTGGGTTGTATGGCATGGAACTTGCTGTGACTGCTTAAGGCTATATGTCTGATGCAACGGCATTGATTTACATGGTTAATCTGGCCTGCTGATCTCACTGCTTGGCCCCCTCATTGCTGCTTGCAGCTATATTTATTATTATTATTATTATTATTACGCTTCCGTCATTGAAGTCAATGGCAGCCCATAGAACCGTCTGGTGAAAAGTTCTGAAATTTGGCACACTGATTGGGGACAGTCTCATGATTAATTTCACCAAGTTTCATACCGGCACCTTGAGCGCTCTAGCGCCACCAACAGGCCAAAGTTGGATGTGCGTTCACGCACGTAACTTTTGACCCATTGATCCGATTGTCAAAAATTAGGTATTGTTAGAATCCTTGGACCAAGCCGAGTTCAACGCACCCTATGACGTCAATTTCCGCCATGATGGATTTTCCGCCATTTTGGATTTCATCAAAAACACTAAAAAGTCTTCAAAGGTCACAAATTTTGTCCGATCGACACCAAATCTGACACACTTGATCTTCAGACCAAGCCTCACAAAAGTTATTCATTTTCGTCTTCGGAACTCAAACCGTTCGCCCGTAACAGCCAATCGAAATATGCGGCGAAGCCGCCAAACAGGAAGTGAGCTCATATCTCAGCAACCCTTGCATGTATCAAAGCCAAACTGGGTGCATAGACTCAGGACCCAATCAGGGGGACGCTCAAGAAATCTGGTGACCTTTGACCTCTAGGGGGCGCTGTAATTAAGAAACATGCCTTTTGGCCTATAGCTGCTGTTGTGCTTAGAATTAAAACGCACTAGTGGTGTCTGGTAATACTGTTGGAGGTCCTTAGGCCGACCCAGGCCAATTTGTGATGTCATCGTAATTGATTCGGCCGCCATATTGGATTTAATCAAAAACACGTACGAATTTTCGCAGGTCACAAATTTCAGCGGATCCTCACCAAAATTGGCAGAGAACATCTTCAGACCATGCCTTATCAGTGCATCACTTTTTGGAACGATTGACAGTAGCATTCGGCTGTAACAGCCAATCGAAACTTGCAGCGAAGCGGCCAAACAGGAAGTGAGCTCATATCTCAGCAACCCTGCCATGTATCATCACCAAACTTACTACATATGTTCATGACCCCATTAGGAGGACGCTCAAGAAATTTGGTGACATTTGACCTCTAGGGGGCACCGTAATTGACAAAAATGCATTTTGGCCAGTAGTTGCTGATGCGCATTATTTTGCAATGGAAGTCAATGGCAGCCCATAGAACCATCTGGTAAAAAGTTATACAATTTTGCACACTAATTGGGGACAGTCCAATAATTCATTTCACCAAGTTTCATGCCGGCACCTCAAGCGCTCTAGCGCCACCAACAGGCCAAAGTTGGACCTGTGTTTACGGACGTAACTTTTGACCTGTTGACCCGAATGGCAAAATGAGGTATCATTGGAATCCTTGGGCCAAGCCGAGTTCAACACACCCTATGACGTCAATTGTTGACCTCTATGTTTAAATCACAGCAAGTGTGATCATATCTCAGTCAATCTTTTATTTTTGATGTGAAACTGATGACAGCAAGTTCCATGTAGTTCATTCTAATGTGTGCGTGCAAGGGTGGGACAGGGTGGGATGGGCAGGGGCGGTTGCGGCGGTGGGCTGGCTGGGGGAGGGGGCGGCGACACTCAGCCCTGGTTCAGCCCCACAAAATCAGTTATGTTTTGATGTGAAACTTGACCTTGTAACTCAGCCAATCTTGGGTTGTATGGCATGGAACTTGCTGTGACTGCTTAAGGCTATATGTCTGATGCAATGGCATTGATTTACATGGTTAATCTGGCCTGCTGATCTCACTGCTTGGCCCCCTCATTGCTGCTTGCAGCTATATTTATTGGGGGCCAAGCAGCGAAGCTGCGAGGCAACCATTGTGTTTCTATTTGTTCTTATTATTGGGGGCCAAGCAGCGAAGCTGCGAAGGCACCCATTGTGTTTCTAGCTTTTCCTATTATTATTACACATCTTTCCTCTGCCATTGAAGTCTATGGCAGCCCATAGAACCGTCTGGTGAAAAGTTGTGAAATTTGGCACACTAATTAGGCTGCGGCCCAGAATTAATTTCACCAAGTTTCGAGTCCGCACCACGAGCGCTCTAGCGCCACCAACAGGCCAAATTTGGACATGCGTTCATGCATGTAACTTCTGACCCGTTGGCCCGATTTTGAAAAGTGAGGTACCATTGGAATCCTTGGACCAGGCCGAGTTCAACGCACCCTATGACGTCATTTTCCGCCATGATGGATTTTCCGCCATATTGGATTTTAGTGAAAGTGAAACTAATTTTTCACAGGTCACAAATTTTGTCCGATCGTCACCAAACTTGACATACATGATCTTCAGACCAAGCCTAACAAAAGTTGTGGTGTTTTGTCTTCGGAACTTAAACCGTTCACCCGTAATATCCAATTGAAACTTACGGCGAAGCCGCCAAACAGGAAGTGAGCTCATATCTCAGCAACCCATTCATCTATCATAACCAAACTAAGTACATGGACTCAGGACCCAATCAGGGGGACGCTCAAGAAATTTGGTGACCTTTGACCTCTAGGGGGCGCTGTAATTAAGAAACATGCCTTTTGGCCTGTAGCAGCAGTTGTGCTTAGAATTAAAACACACTAGTGGTGTCTGGTACTACTGTTGAAGGTCCTTAGGTCAACCCAAGCCAACTTGTGATGTCATCGTAATTGATTCGGCCGCCATATTGAATTTAATCAAAAACACGTACAAGTTTTCGCAGGTCACAAATTTCATCTGTTCTTCACCAAAATTGGTAGAGACCATCTTCAGACCATGCCTGATGAGTGCATTGCTTTCTGGAACAATTGACAGAAGCATTGACCTGTACCAGCCAATCGAAATTTGCGGCGAAGCCGCCAAACAGGAAGTGATTTCATATCTCAGCAACGCTTTCATGTATCAAAACCAAACTTGGTGCATGGACTCAGGACCCAATCAGGGGGATGCTCAAGAAATCTGGTGACCTTTGACCTCAAGGGGGCGCTGTAATTAAGAAACATGCCTTTTGGCCTGTAGCTGCTGTTGTGCTTAAAATTAAAATCCACTAGTGGTGTCTGGTAATACTGTTTGAGGTCCTTAGGCCGACCCAAGCCAACTTGTGATGTCATCGTAATTGATTCGGCCGCCATATTGGATTTAATCAAAAACACGTACAAGTTTTCGCAGGTCACAAATTTCAGCGGATCCTCACCAAAAATGGCAGAGACTATCTTCAGACCATGCCTTATCAGTGCATTGCTTTCTGGAACAATTGACAGAAGCATTCGGCTGTAACAGCCAATCGAAATTAGTGGCGAAGCCGCCAAACAGGAAGTGAGCTCATATCTCACCAACCCTGCCATGTATCATCACCAAACTTACTACATATATTCATGACCCCATTAGGAGGACGCTCAAAACATTTGGTGACCTTTGACCTGTAGGGGGTGCTGCAATTAGCAATATTGCATTTTGATCTGTAGTTGCTGATGTGTTTTATCAATCTTTTATTTTTTGATGTGAAACTGATGACAACATGTTCCATCCAGTTAATTCTAATGCGTGCGTGCAAGGGCAGGGCAGGGCAGGACGGGGTGGGACGGGCTGGGGTGATTAGGTGGGGGGGCTGGCTGGCGGAGGCGGTGGCAATACTCAGCTCTGTTTCAGCCCTACAAAATCAGTTATGTTTGATGTTACACTTGCTGAAAGTGTTGATCGCGAGTGTCTGCTGAGTTCTATCTTGTCGCCGTGGCTACTCCGGCCTATACTGCTTGGCCCCCTCATTGCTGCTTGCAGCTATATTTGGGGGCCAAGCAGCGAAGCTGCGAAGCCCCATTGTGTTTCTATGATTTCTTATTATTATTATTTAACATCTTTCTTCCGCCATGGGAGTCTATGGCAGCCCATAGAACCGTCTGGTAAAAAGTTGTGAAATTTGGCACACTGATTGGGGACAGTCCCATGATTAATTGCACCAAGTTTCATGCCGGCACCTCCAGCGCTCTAGCGCCACCAACAGGCCAAAGTTGGACGTGCGTTCACGCACGTAACTTTTGACCTGTTGATCCGATTTTGAAAAATGAGGTACCGTTGGAATCCTTGGCCCAAGCCGAGTTCAACGCACCCTATGACGTCATTTTCCGCCATGATGGATTTTCCGCCATATTGGATTTTAGTGAAAGTGAAACTAATTTTTCACAGGTCACAAATTTTGTCCGATCGTCACCAAACTTGACATACATGATCTTCAGACCAAGCCTCACAAAAGTTGTGGTGTTTTGTCTTCGGAACTATAACTGTTCACCCGTAATATCCAATCGAAATTTGCGGCGAAGCCGCCAAACAGGAAGTGAGCTCATATCTCAGCAACCCATTAATCTATCATAACTAAACTCAGTATATGGACTCATGACCCCATCAGGGGGAAGCTCAAGAAATTTGGTGACCTTTGACCTCTAGGGGGCGCTGTAATTAAGAAACATGCTTTTTGGCCTGTAGCTGCAGTTGTGCTTAGAATTAAAACGCACTAGTGGTGTCTGCTAATACTGTTGGAGGTCCTTAGGCCGACCCAAGCCAACTTGTGATGTCATCGTAATTGATTCGGCCGCCATATTGGATTTAATCAAAAACACGTACAAGTTTTCGCAGGTCACAAATTTCATCTGTTCTTCACCAAAATTGGTAGAGACCATCTTCAGACCATGCCTGATGAGTGCATTGCTTTCTGGAACAATTGACAGAAGCATTGACCTGTACCAGCCAATCGAAATTTGCGGCGAAGCCGCCAAACAGGAAGTGATTTCATATCTCAGCAACGCTTTCATGTATCAAAACCAAATTTAGTACATGTACCTCGGACCCCATCGGGAGGACGCTCAAGAAATTTGGTGACATTTGACCTCTAGGGGGCACCGTAATTGACAAAAATGCATTTTGGCCAGTAGTTGCTGATGCGCATTATTTTGCAATGGAAGTCAATGGCAGCCCATAGAACCGTCTGGTAAAAAGTTATACAATTTTGCACACTAATTGGGGACAGTCCAATAATTCATTTCACCAAGTTTCATGCCGGCACCTCAAGCGCTCTAGCGCCACCAACAGGCCAAAGTTGGACTTGTGTTTACGGACGTAACTTTTGACCTGTTGACCCGAATGGCAAAATGAGGTATCATTGGAATCCTTGGGCCAAGCCGAGTTCAACACACCCTATGACGTCAATTGTTGACCTCTATGTTTAAATCACAGCAAGGGGTATCATATCTCAGTCAATCTTTTATTTTTGATGTGAAACTGATGACAGCGAGTTCCATCCAGTTAATTCTAATGCGTGCGCGCAAGGGTGGGGCGGGGTGGGACGGGCAGGGGCGGTTGCGGCGGTGGGCTGGCTGGGGGAGGGGGCGGCGACACTCAGCCCTGGTTCAGCCACACAAAATCAGTTATGTTTTGATGTGAAACTTGACCTTGTAACTCAGCCAATCTTGGGTTGTATGGCATGGAACTTGCTGTGACTGCTTAAGGCTATATGTCTGATGCAACGGCATTGACTTACATGGTTAATCTCGCCTGCTGAACTAACTGCTTGGCCCCCTCATTGCTGCTTGCAGCTATATTTGGGGGCCAAGCAGCGAAGCTGCGAAGCCCCATTGTTTTTCTATGATTTCTTATTGGGGGCCAAGCAGCGAAGCTGCGAGGCAACCATTGTGTTTCTATTTGTTCTTATTATTATTATTATTATTATTATTCCGCCATTGAAGTCAATGGCAGCCCATAGAACCGTCTGGTGAAAAGTTGTGAAATTTGGCACACTGATTAGGGATAGTCCCATAATTAATTTCACCAAGTTTCATACCGGCACCTTGAGCGCTCTAGCGCCACCAACAGGCCAAAGTTGGACTTGCGTTCACGCACGTAACTTCTGACCTGTTGACCCGATTGTCAAAAATGAGGTATCGTTGGAATCCTTGGACCAAGCCGAGTTCAACGCACCCTATGACGTCATTTTCCGCCATGATGGATTTTCCGCCATATTGGATTTTAGTGAAAGTGAAACTAAAACTTCACAGGTCACAAATTTTGTCCGATCGTCACCAAACTTGACACACATGCTCTTCAGACCAAGCCGCACAAAAGTTATTCTTTTTCGTCTTCGGAACTAAAACCGTTCGCGTGTAACAGCTAATCGAAATTTGCGGCGAAGCCGCCAAACAGGAAGTGAGCTCATATCTCAGCAACCCATTGATCTATCATAACCAAACTAAGTCCATGGACTCAGGACCCAATCAGGGGGACACTCAAGAAATTTGGTGACCTTTGACCTCTAGGGGGCGCTGTAATTAAGAAACATGCCTTTTGGCCTGTAGCTGCAGTTGTGCTTAGAATTGAAACCCACTAGTGGTGTCTGGTACTACTGTTGAAGGTCCTTAGGCCGACCCAAGCCAACTTGTGATGTCATCGTAATTGATTCGGCCGCCATATTGGATTTAATCAAAAACACGTACAAGTTTTCGCAGGTCACAAATTTCAGCGGATCCTCACCAAAATTGGCAGAGACCATCTTCAGACCATGCCTGATGAGTGCATTGCTTTCTGGAACAATTGACAGAAGCTTTGGCCTGTACCAGCCAATCAAAATTTGCGGCGAAGCCGCCAAACAGGAAGTGATTTCATATCTCAGCAACGCTTTCATGTATCAAAACCAAACTTTGTACATGTACCTCAGACCACATCGGGAGGACGCTCAAGAAATTTGGTGACATTTGACCTCTAGGGGGCTCCGTAATTGACAAAAATGTATTTTGGCCAGTAGTTGATGATGCGCATTATTTTGCAATGGAAGTCAATGGCAGCCCATAGAACCGTCTGGTGAAAAGTTGTGAAATTTGGCACACTGATAAGGGACAGTCCCATGATTAATGTCACCAAGTTTCATGATGGCACCTAGAGCACTCTAGCGCCACCAACAGGCCAAAGTTGGACGTGCGTTTACGCACGTAACTTTTGACCCGTATGGCCGATTGTCAAAAATGAGGTATCGTTGGAATCCTTGAACCAAGCCGAGTTCAACGCACCCTATGACGTCAATTTCCGCCATGATGGATTTTCCGCCATATTGGATTTCATCAAAAACACTAAAAAGTCTTCAAAGGTCACAAATTTTGTCCGATCAACACCAAACTTGACACACTTGATATTCACATCAAGCCTCACAAAAGTTATTCCTTTTCGTCTTCGGAACTCAAACCGTTCGCGCGTAACAGCCAATCGAAATTTGTGGCGAAGCCGCCAAACAGGAAGTGAGCTCATATCTCAGCAACCCTGCCATGTATCATCACCAAACTTACTACATATATTCATGACCCCATTAGGAGGACGCTCAAAACATTTGGTGACCTTTGACCTGTAGGGGGTGCTGCAATTAGCAATATTGCATTTTGATCTGTAGTTGCTGATGTGTTTTATCAATCTTTTATTTTTTGATGTGAAACTGATGACAACATGTTCCATCCAGTTAATTCTAATGCGTACGTGCAAGGGCAGGGCAGGGCAGGACGGGGTGGGACGGGCAGGGGTGATTAGGTGGGGTGGCTGGCTGGCGGAGGCGGCGGCAATACTCAGCCCTGTTTCAGCCCTACAAAGTCAGTTATGTTTTGATGTGTCACTTGTTGAAAGTGTTGATCGCGAGTGTCTGCTGAGTTCTATCTTGTCGCCGTGGCTACTCCGGCCCATTCTGCTTGGCCCCCTCATTGCTGCTTGCAGCTATATTTGGGGGCCAAGCAGCGAAGCTGCGAAGGCACCCATTGTGTTTCTATGATTTCTTATTATTATTATTTAACATCTTTCCTCTGCCATTGAAGTCTATGGCAGCCCATAGAACCGTCTGGTAAAAAGTTGTGAAATTTGGCACACTGATTGGGGATAGTACATTGATTAATTTCACCAAGTTTCATGTCGGCACCTCGAGGGCTCTAGCGCCACCAACAGGCCAAAGTTTGACGTGCGTTCACGCACGTAACTTTTGACCTGTTGACCCGATTTTGAAAAATGAGGTATCGTTGGAATCCTTGGACCAAGCCGAGTTCAACGCACCCTATGACGTCATTTTCCGCCATGATGGATTTTCCGCCATATTGGATTTTAGTGAAAGTGAAACTAAAACTTCACAGGTCACAAATTTTGTCCGATCGTCACCAAACTTGACACACATGCTCTTCAGACCAAGCCGCACAAAAGTTATCACTTTTCGTCTTCGGAACTCAAACCGTTTGACCGTAACAGCCAATCGAAATATGCGGCGAAGCCGCCAAACAGGAAGTGAGCTCATATCTCAGCAACCCATTCATCTATCATAACCAAACTTAGTACATAGACTCAGGACCCAATCAGGGGGACGCTCAAAAAATCTGGTGACCTTTGACCTCTAGGGGGCGCTGTAATTAAGAAACATGCCTTTTGGCCTGTAGCTGCTGTTTTGCTTAGAATTAAAATGCACTAGTGGTGTCTGGTAATACTGTTGGAGGTCCTTAGGCCGACCCAAGCCGACTTGTGATGTCATCGTAATTGATTCGGCCGCCATATTGGATTTAATCAAAAACACGTACACGTTTTTGCAGGTCACAAATTTCAGCGGATCCTCACCAAAATTGGCAGAGACCATCAACAGACCATGCCTGATGAGTGCATTGCTTTCTGGAACAATTGACAGAAGCATTGACCTGTACCAGCCAATCGAAATTTGCGGCGAAGCCACCAAACAGGAAGTGATTTCATATCTCAGCAACGCTTTCATGTATCAAAACCAAATTTAGTACATGTACCTCAGACCCCATCGGGAGGACGCTCAAGAAATTTGGTGACATTTGACCTCTAGGGGGCACCGTAATTGACAAAAATGCATTTTGGCCAGTAGCTGCTGATGCGCATTATTTTGCAATGGAAGTCAATGGCAGCCCATAGAACCGTCTGGTAAAAAGTTATAAAATGTTGCACACTAATTGGGGACAGTCCAATAATTCATTTCACCAAGTTTCATACCGGCACCTTGAGCGCTCTAGCGCCACCAACAGGCCAAAGTTGGACTTGCGTTCACGCACGTAACTTCTGACCTGTTGACCCGATTGTCAAAAATGAGGTATCGTTGGAATCCTTGGACCAAGCCGAGTTCAACGCACCCTATGACGTCATTTTTCGCCATGATGGATTTTCCGCCATATTGGATTTTAGTGAAAGTGAAACTAAAACTTCACAGGTCACAAATTTTGTCCGATCGTCACCAAACTTGACACACATGCTCTTCAGACCAAGCCGCACAAAAGTTATTCCTTTTCGTCTTCGGAACTAAAACCGTTCGCGCGTAACAGCCAATCGAAATTTGCGGCGAAGCCGCCAAACAGGAAGTGAGCTCATATCTCAGCAACCCATTCATCTATCATAACCAAACTTAGTCCATGGACTCAGGACCCAATCAGGGGGACGCTCAAGAAATCTGGTGACCTTTGACCTCTAGGGGGCGCTGTAATTAAGAAACATGCCTTTTGGCCTGTAGCAGCAGTTGTGCTTAGAATTAAAACCCATTAGTGGTGTCTGGTACTACTGTTGAAGGTCCTTAGGCCGACCCAAGCCAACTTGTGATGTCATCGTAATTGATTCGGCCGCCATATTGGATTTAATCAAAAACACGTACGAATTTTCGCAGGTCACAAATTTCAGCGGATCCTCACCAAAATTGGCAGACAACATCTTCAGACCATGCCTTATCAGTGCATCGCTTTTTGGAACGATTGACAGTAGCATTCGGCTGTAACAGCCAATCGAAACTTGCGGCGAAGCCGCCAAACAGGAAGTGAGCTCATATCTCAGCAACCCTGCCATGTATCATCACCAAACTTACTACATATATTCATGACCCCATTAGGAGGACGCTCAAGAAATTTGGTGACCTTTGACCTGTAGGGGGTGCTGCAATTAGCAATGTTGCATTTTGATCTGTAGTTGCGATGTGTTTTATCGATCTTTTATTTTTGGATGTGAAACAGATGACAACATATTCCATCCAGTCATTGTAATGCGTGCGTGGTAGGGCGGGGCGGGACGGGGTGGGACGGGCAGGGGTGATTAGGTGGGGGGGCTGGCTGGCGGAGGCGGTGGCAGTACTCAGCCCTGTTTCAGCCCTACAAAATGAGTTATGTTTGATGTGACACTTGTTGAAAGTGTTGATCGCGAGTGTCTGCTGAGTTCTATCTTGTCGCCGTGGCTACTCCGGCCTATACTGCTTGGCCCCCTCATTGCTGCTTGCAGCTATATTTGGGGGCCAAGCAGCGAAGCTGCGAAGGCACCCATTGTGTTTCTAGCTTTTCTTATTATTATTATACCTTCTTCCGCCATGGAAGTCAATGGCAGCCCATAGAACCGTCTGGTGAAAAGTTGTGAAATTTGGCACACTGATTAGGGACAGTCCCATGATTAATGTCACCAAGTTTCATGATGGCACCTCAAGCGCTCTAGCGCCACCAACAGGCCAAAGTTGGACGTGCGTTCACGCATGTAACTTTTGACCTGTTGATCCGATTTTGAAAAACGAGGTATCGTTGGAATCCTTGGACCAAGCCGAGTTCAACGCACCCTATGACGTCATTTTCCGCCATGATGGATTTTCCGCCATTTTGGATTTCATCAAAATCACTTAAAACGTATCAGAGGTCACACATTTTGTCCGATCGACACCAAACTTCATAGATATCATCTACAGACCATGCCTCATTAATGCATTGCTTTTTGTCTTCGGAACTAAAACCGTTCGCGCGTAACCGCCAATCGAAATTTGCGGCGAAGCCGCCAAACAGGAAGTGAGCTCATATCTCAGCAACCCATTGATCTATCATACCCAATCTTATCCCATGGACTCAGGACCCAATCCGGGGGACGCTCAAGAAATTTGGTGACCTTTGACCTCTAGGGGGCGCTGTAATTAAGAAACATGCCTTTTGGCCTGTAGCTGCAGTTGTGCTTAGAATTGAAACCCACTAGTGGTGTCTGGTACTACTGTTGAAGGTCCTTAGGCCGACCCAAGCCAACTTGTGATGTCATCGTAATTGATTCGGCCGCCATATTGGATTAAATCAAAAACACAAAAAAGTTTTGGCAGGTCACAAATTTCATCTGTTCCTCACCAAAATTGGCAGAGACCATCTTCAGACTATGCCTGATGAGTGCATTGCTTTCTGGAACAATTGACAGAAGCTTTGGCCTGTACCAGCCAATCAAAATTTGCGGCGAAGCCGCCAAACAGGAAGTGATTTCATATCTCAGCAACGCTTTCATGTATCAAAACCAAACTTAGTACATGTACCTCAGACCACATCGGGAGGACGCTCAAGAAATTTGGTGACATTTGACGTCTAGGGGGCTCCGTAATTGACAAAAATGCATTTTGGCCAGTAGTTGCTGATGCGCATTATTTTGCAATGGAAGTCAATGGCAGCCCATAGAACCGTCTGGTAAAAAGTTATAAAATTTTGCACACTAATTGGGGACAGTCCAATAATTCATTTCACCAAGTTTCATGCCGGCACCTCAAGCGCTCTAGCGCCACCAACAGGCCAAAGTTGGACTTGTGTTCACTGACGTAACTTTTGACCTGTTGACCCGAATGGCAAAATGAGGTATCATTGGAATCCTTGGGCCAAGCCGAGTTCAACACACCCTATGACGTCAATTTTTGACCTCTGTGTTTAAATCACAGCAAGTGTGATCATATCTCAGTCAATCTTTTATTTTTGATGTGAAACTGATGACAGCAAGTTCCATCTAGTTCATTCTAATGTGTGCGTGCAAGGGTGGGACGGGGTGGGATGGGCAGGGGCGGTTGCGGCTGTGGGCTGGCTGGGGGAGGGGGCGGCGACACTCAGCCCTGGTTCAGCCCCACAAAATCAGTTATGTTTTGATGTGAAACTTGACCTTGTAACTCAGCCAATCTTGGGTTGTATGGCATGGAACTTGCTGTGACTGCTTAAGGCTATATGTCTGATGCAACGGCATTGACTTACATGGCAAATCTGGCCTGCTGATCTCACTGCTTGGCCCCCTCATTGCTGCTTGCAGCTATATTTGGGGGCCAAGCAGCGAAGCTGCAGGGCAACCCATAGTGATTCTATGTTTTCTTCCCTATTATTATTATTATTACGCTTCCGCCATGGGAGTCTATGGCAGCCCATAGAACCGTCTGGTAAAAAGTTGTGAAATTTGGCACACCGATTGGGGACAGGCCAATAATTAACTGCACCAAGTTTCATGCCGGCACCTCCAGCGCTCTAGCGCCACCAACAGGCCAAAGTTGGACGTGCGTTCACGCACGTAACTTTTGACCTGTTGATCCGATTTTGAAAAATGAGGTACCGTTGGAATCCTTGGACCAAGCCGAGTTCAACGCACTCTATGACGTCATTTTCCGCCATGATGGATTTTCCGCCATATTGGATTTTAGTGAAAGTGAAACTAATTTTTCACAGGTCACAAATTTTGTCCGATCGTCACCAAACTTGACACACATGATCTTCAGACCATGCCTCATTAATGCATTGTTTTTTGTCTTCGGAACTAAAACCGTTCGCGCGTAACAGCCAATCGAAGTTTGCGGCGAAGCCGCCAAACAGGAAGTGAGCTCATATCTCAGTAACCCATTCATCTGTCATAACCAAACTTAGTACATGTACTCAGGACCCAATCAGGGGGACGCTCAAGAAATCTGGTGACCTTTGACCTCTAGGGGGCGCTGTAATTAAGAAACATGCCTTTTGGCCTGTAGCTGCAGTTGTGTTTAGAATTAAAATGCACTAGTGGTGTCTGTTAATACTGTTGGAGGTCCTTAGGCCGACCCAAGCCAACTTGTGATGTCATCGTAATTGATTCGGCCGCCATATTGGATTTAATCAAAAACACGTACAAGTTTTCGCAGGTCACAAATTTCATCTGTTCTTCACCAAAATTGGTAGAGACCATCTTCAGACCATGCCTGATGAGTGCATTGCTTTCTGGAACAATTGACAGAAGCATTGACCTGTACCAGCCAATCGAAATTTGCGGCGAAGCCACCAAACAGGAAGTGATTTCATATCTCAGCAACGCTTTCATGTATCAAAACCAAATTTAGTACATGTACCTCAGACCCCATCGGGAGGACGCTCAAGAAATTTGGTGACATTTGACCTCTAGGGGGCACCGTAATTGACAAAAATGCATTTTGGCCAGTAGTTGCTGATGCGCATTATTTTGCAATGGAAGTCAATGGCAGCCCATAGAATCGTCTGGTAAAAAGTTATACAATTTTGCACACTAATTGGGGACAGTCCAATAATTCATTTCACCAAGTTTCATGCCGGCACCTCAAGCGCTCTAGCGCCACCAACAGCCCAAAGTTGGACTTGTGTTTACGGACGTAACTTTTGACCTGTTGACCCGAATGGCAAAATGAGGTATCATTGGAATCCTTGGGCCAAGCCGAGTTCAACACACCCTATGACGTCAATTGTTGACCTCTATGTTTAAATCAAAGCAAGTGTGATCATATCTCAGTCAATCTTTTATTTTTGATGTGAAACTGATGACAGCGAGTTCCATCCAGTTAATTCTAATGCGTGCAAGGGTGGGGCGGGGTGGGATGGGCAGGGGCGGTTGCGGCGGTGGGCTGGCTGGGGGAGGGGGCAGCGACACTCAGCCCTGGTTCAGCCCCACAAAATCAGTTATGTTTTGATGTGAAACTTGACCTTGTAACTCAGCCAATCTTGGGTTGTTTGACATGGAACTTGTTGTGACTGCTTAATGCTATATGCCTGATGCCACGGCATTGAGTTGCATGTCAAATCTGGCCTGCTGATCTCACTGCTTGGCCCCCTCATTGCTGCTTGCAGCTATATTTGGGGGCCAAGCAGCGAAGCTGCGAGGCAACCCATAGTGATTCTATGTTTTCTTCCCTATTATTATTATTACGCTTCCGCCATGGGAGTCTATGGCAGCCCCTAGAACCGTATGGTAAAAAGTTGTGAAATTTGGCACACCGATTGGGGACAGGCCCATGATTAATTTCACCAAGTTTCATGTCGGCTCCTCGAGGGCTCTAGCGCCACCAACAGGCCAAAGTTGGACGTGCGTTCACGCACGTAACTTTTGACCTGTTTATCCGATTTTGAAAAATGAGGTACCGTTGGAATCCTTGGACCAAGCAGAGTTCAACGCACCCTATGACGTCATTTTCCGCCATGATGGATTTTCCGCCATTTTGAATTTCATCAAAATCACTTAAAACGTATCAGAGGTCACACATTTTGTCCGATCGACACCAAACTTCATAGATATCATCTACAGACCATGCCTCATTAATGCATTGCTTTTTGTCTTCGGAACTAAAACCGTTCGCGCGTAACAGCCAATCGAAATTTGCGGCGAAGCCGCCAAACAGGAAGTGAGCTCATATCTCAGCAACCCATTCATCTATCATAACCAAACTTAGTCCATGGACTCAGGACCCAATCAGGGGGACGCTCAAGAAATCTGGTGACCTTTGACCTCTAGGGGGCGCTGTAATTAAGAAACATGCCTTTTGGCCTGTAGCTGCTGTTGTGCTTAGAATTAAAACGCACTAGTGGTGTCTGGTAATACTGTTGGAGGTCCTTAGGCCGACCCAGGCCAACTTGTGATGTCATCGTAATTGATTCGGCCGCCATATTGGATTTAATCAAAAACACGTACGAATTTTCGCAGGTCACAAATTTCAGCGGATCCTCACCAAAATTGGCAGAGAACATCTTCAGACCATGCCTTATCAGTGCATCGCTTTTTGGAATGATTGACAGTAGCATTCGGCTGTAACTGCCAATCGAAACTTGCGGCAAAGCCGCCAAACAGGAAGTGAGCTCATATCTCAGCAACCCTGCCATGTATCATCACCAAACTTACTACATATATTCATGACCCCATTAGGAGGACGCTCAAGAAATTTGGTGACCTTTGACCTGTAGGGGGTGCTGCAATTAGCAATGTTGCATTTTGATCTGTAGTTGCGATGTGTTTTATCGATCTTTTATTTTTGGATGTGAAACAGATGACAACATATTCCATCCAGTCATTCTAATGCGTGCGTGGTAGGGCGTGGCGGGACGGGGTGGGACGGGCAGGGGTGATTAGGTGGGGGGGCTGGCTGGCGGAGGCGGTGGCAGTACTCAGCCCTGTTTCAGCCCTACAAAATCAGTTATGTTTGATGTGACACTTGTTGAAAGTGTTGATCGCGAGTGTCTGCTGAGTTCTATCTTGTCGCCGTGGCTACTCCGGCCTATACTGCTTGGCCCCCTCATTGCTGCTTGCAGCTATATTTATTATTATTATTACGCTTCCGTCATTGAAGTCAATGGCAGCCCATAGAACCGTCTGGTGAAAAATTCTGAAATTTGGCACACTGATTGGGGACATTCTCATGATTAATTTCACCAAGTTTCATACCGGCACCTTGAGCGCTCTAGCGCCACCAACAGGCCAAATTTGGATGTGCGTTCACGCACGTAACTTTTGACCTGTTGATCCGATTGTCAAAAATTAGGTATTGTTAGAATCCTTGGACCAAGCCGAGTTCAACGCACCCTATGACGTCAATTTCCGCCATGATGGATTTTCCGCCATTTTGGATTTCATCAAAATGTCTTAAAACGTATCAGAGGTCACAAATTTTGTCCGATCGACACCAAACTTCACAGATATCATCTACAGACCATGCATCATTAATGCACTGCTTTTTGTCTCCGGAACTAAAACCGTTCGTGCGTAACAGCCAATCGAAATTTGCGGAGAAGCCGCCAAACAGGAAGTGAGCTCATATCTCAGCAACCCATTGATCTATCATAACCAAACTTAGTCCATGGTCTCAGGACCCAATCAGGGGGACGCTCAACAAATTTGGTGACCTTTGACCTCTAGGGGGCGCTGTAATTAAGAAACATGCCTTTTGGCCTGTAGCAGCAGTTGTGCTTAGAATTGAAACCCACTAGTGGTGTCTGCTACTACTGTTGAAGGTCCTTAGGCCGACCCAAGCCAACTTGTGATGTCATCGTAATTGATTCGGCCGCCATATTGGATTAAATCAAAAACACAAAAAAGTTTTGGCAGGTCACACATTTCATCTGTCGCTCACCAAAATTGGCAGAGACCATCTTCAGACCATGCCTGATGAGTGCATTGCTTTCTGGAACAATTGACAGAAGCTTTGGCCTGTACCAGCCAATCAAAATTTGCGGCGAAGCCGCCAAACAGGAAGTGATTTCATATCTCAGCAACGCTTTCATGTATCAAAACCAAACTTAGTACATGTACCTCAGACCACATCGGGAGGACGCTCAAGAAATTTGGTGACATTTGACCTCTAGGGGGCTCCGTAATTGACAAAAATGCATTTTGGCCAGTAGTTGCTGATGCGCATTATTTTGCAATGGAAGTCAATGGCAGCCCATAGAACCGTCTGGTAAAAAGTTATACAATTTTGCACACTAATTGGGGACAGTCCAATAATTCATTTCACCAAGTTTCATGCCGGCACCTCAAGCGCTCTAGCGCCACCAGCAGGCCAAAGTTGGACTTGTGTTCACGGACGTAACTTTTGACCTGTTGACTCGAATGGCAAAATGAGGTATCATTGGAATCCTTGGGCCAAGCCGAGTTCACACCCCCACACACCCTATGACGTCAATTTTTGACCTCTGTGTTCAAATCACAGCAAGTGTGATCATATCTCAGTCAATCTTTTATTTTTGATGTGAAACTGATGACCGCAAGTTCCATCTAGTTCATTCTAATGTGTGCGTGCAAGGGTGGGACGGGGTGGGATGGGCAGGGGCGGTTGCGGCGGTGGGCTGGCTGGGGGAGGGGGCGGCGACACTCAGCCCTGGTTCAGCCCCACAAAATCAGTTATGTTTTGATGTGAAACTTGACCTTGTAACTCAGCCAATCTTGGTTTGTATGGCATGGAACTTGCTGTGACTGCTTAAGGCTATATGTCTGATGCAACGGCATTGAGTTACATGGTTAATCTGGCCTGCTGATCTCACTGCTTGGCCCCCTCATTGCTGCTTGCAGCTATATTTATTATTATTATTTAACATCTTTCTTCCGCCATGGGAGTCTATGGCAGCCCATAGAACCGTCTGGTAAAAAGTTGTGAAATTTGGCACACCGATTGGGGACAGTCCCATGATTAATTTCACCAAGTTTCATGTCGGCTCCTCGAGGGCTCTAGCGCCACCAACAGGCCAAAGTTGGACGTGCGTTTACGCACGTAACTTTTGACCTGTTAATCCGATTTTGAAAAATGAGGTACCGTTGGAATCCTTGGACCAAGCCGAGTTCAACGCACCCTATGACGTCATTTTCCGCCATGATGGATTTTCCGCCATATTGGATTTTAGTGAAAGTGAAACTAAAACTTCACAGGTCACAAATTTTATCCGATCGTCACCAAACTTGACACACATGCTCTTCAGACCAAGCCGCACAAAAGTTATCACTTTTCGTCTTCGGAACTCAAACCGTTTGACCGTAACAGCCAATCGAAATATGCGGCGAAGCCGCCAAACAGGAAGTGAGCTCATATCTCAGCAACCCATTCATCTATCATAACCAAACTTAGTACATGGACTCAGGACCCAATCAGGGGGACGCTCAAGAAATCTGGTGACCTTTGACCTCTAGGGGGCGCTGTAATTAAGAAACATGCCTTTTGGCCTGTAGCAGCAGTTGTGCTTAGAATTAAAACCCACTAGTGGTGTCTGGTACTACTGTTGCAGGTCCTTAGGCCAACCCAAGCCAACTTGTGATATCATCGTAATTGATTCGGCCGCCATATTGGATTAAATCAAAAACACAAAAAAGTTTTGGCAGGTCACAAATTTCATCTGTTCCTCACCAAAATTGGCAGAGACCATCTTCAGACCATGCCTGATGAGTGCATTGCTTTCTGGAACAATTGACAGAAGCTTTGGCCTGTACCAGCCAATCAAAATTTGCGGCGAAGCCGCCAAACAGGAAGTGATTTCATATCTCAGGAACGCTTTCATGTATCAAAACCAAACTTAGTACATGTAACTCAGACCACATCGGGAGGACGCTCAAGAAATTTGGTGACATTTGACCTCTAGGGGGCTCCGTAATTGGCAAAAATGCATTTTGGCCAGTAGTTGCTGATGCGCATTATTTTGCAATGGAAGTCAATGGCAGCCCATAGAACCGTCTGGTAAAAAGTTATACAATTTTGCACACTAATTGGGGACAGTCCAATAATTCATTTCACCAAGTTTCATGCCGGCACCTCAAGCGCTCTAGCGCCACCAACAGGCCAAAGTTGGACTTGTGTTCACGGACGTAACTTTTGACCTGTTGACCCGAATGGCAAAATGAGGTATCATTGGAATCCTTGGGCCAAGCCGAGTTCAACACACCCTATGACGTCAATTCTTGACCTCTGTGTTTAAATCACAGCAAGTGTGATCATATCTCAGTCAATCTTTTATTTTTGATGTGAAACTGATGACAGCGAGTTCCATCCAGTTAATTCTAATGCGTGCGTGCAAGGGTGGGGCGGGGTGGGATGGGCAGGGGCGGTTGCGGCGGTGGGCTGGCTGGGGGAGGGGGCGGCGACACTCAGCCCTGGTTCAGCCCCACAAAATCAGTTATGTTTTGATGTGAAACTTGACCTTGTAACTCAGCCAATCTTGGGTTGTATGGCATGGAACTTGCTGTGACTGCTTAAGGCTATATGTCTGATGCAACGGCATTGACTTACATGGCAAATCTGGCCTGCTGATCTCACTGCTTGGCCCCCTCATTGCTGCTTGCAGCTATATTTGGGGGCCAAGCAGCGAAGCTGCGAAGGCACCCATTGTGTTTCTAGCTTTTCTTATTATTGGGGGCCAAGCAGCGAAGCTGCGAAGCCCCATTGTTTTTCTATGATTTCTTATTATTATTATTATTTAACATCTTTCTTCCGCCATGGGAGTCTATGGCAGCCCATAGAACCGTCTGGTAAAAAGTTGTGAAATTTGGCACACCGATTGGGGACAGGCCCATGATTAATTTCACCAAGTTTCATGCCGGCACCTCGAGGGCTCTAGCGCCACCAACAGGCCAAAGTTGGACGTGCGTTCACGCATGTAACTTTTGACCTGTTGATCCGAATTTGAAAAATGAGGTACCGTTGGAATCCTTGGACCAAGCCGAGTTCAACGCACCCTATGACGTCATTTTCCGCCATGATGGATTTTCCGCCATTTTGGATTTCATCAAAATCTCTTAAAACGTATCAGAGGTCACAAATTTTGTCCGATCGACACCAAACTTAACAGATATCATCTACAGACCATGCCTCATTAATGCATTGCTTTTTGTCTCCGGAACTAAAACCGTTCGCGCGTAACAGCCAATCGAAATTTGCGGCGAAGCCGCCAAACAGGAAGTCAGCTCATATCTCAGCAACCCATTGATCTATCATAACCAAACTTAGTCCATGGACTCAGGACCCAATCAGGGGGACGCACAAGAAATTTGGTGACCTTTGACCTCTAGGGGGCGCTGTAATTAAGAAACATGCCTTTTGGCCTGTAGCAGCAGTTGTGCTTAGAATTGAAACCCATTAGTGGTGTCTGGTACTACTGTTGAAGGTCCTTAGGCCGACCCAAGCCAACTTGTGATGTCATCGTAATTGATTCGGCCGCCATATTGGATTTAATCAAAAACACGTACGAATTTCCGCAGGTCACAAATTTCATCTGGTCCTCACCAAAATTGGCAGAGACCATCTTCAGACCATGCCTGATGAGTGCATTGCTTTCTGGAACAATTGACAGAAGCTTTGGCCTGTACCAGCCAATCAAAATTTGCTGCGAAGCCGCCAAACAGGAAGTGATTTCATATCTCAGCAACGCTTTCATGTATCAAAACCAAACTTAGTACATGTACCTCAGACCACATCGGGAGGACGCTCAAGAAATTTGGTGACATTTGACCTCTAGGGGGCTCCGTAATTGACAAAAATGCATTTTGGCCAGTAGTTGCTGATGCGCATTATTTTGCAATGGAAGTCAATGGCAGCCCATAGAACCGTCTGGTAAAAAGTTATACAATTTTGCACACTAATTGGGGACAGTCCAATAATTCATTTCACCAAGTTTCATGCCGGCACCTCAAGCGCTCTAGCGCCACCAACAGGCCAAAGTTGGACTTGTGTTCACGGACGTAACTTTTGACCTGTTGACTCGAATGGCAAAATGAGGTATCATTGGAATCCTTGGGCCAAGCCGAGTTCAACACACCCTATGACGTCAATTTTTGACCTCTGTGTTTAAATCACAGCAAGTGTGATCATATCTCAGTCAATCTTTTATTTTTGATGTGAAACTGATGACAGCAAGTTCCATCTAGTTCATTCTAATGTGTGCGTGCAAGGGTGGGACGGGGTGGGATGGGCAGGGGCGGTTGCGGTGGTGGGCTGGCTGGGGGAGGGGGCGGCGACACTCAGCCCTGGTTCAGCCCCACAAAATCAGTTATGTTTTGATGTGAAACTTGACCTTGTAACTCAGCCAATCTTGGGTTGTATGGCATGGAACTTGCTGTGACTGCTTAAGGCTATATGTCTGATGCAACGGCATTGACTTACATGGTTAATCTGGCCTGCTGAACTAACTGCTTGGCCCCCTCATTGCTGCTTGCAGCTATATTTATTATACCTTCTTCCGCCATGGAAGTCAATGGCAGCCCATAGAACCGTCTGGTGAAAAGTTGTGAAATTTGGCACACTGATTAGGGACAGTCCCATGATTAATGTCACCAAGTTTCATGATGGCACCTCAAGCGCTCTAGCGCCACCAACAGGCCAAAGTTGGACGTGCGTTCACGCATGTAACTTTTGACCTGTTGATCCGATTTTGAAAAACGAGGTATCGTTGGAATCCTTGGACCAAGCCGAGTTCAACGCACCCTATGACGTCATTTTCCGCCATGATGGATTTTCCGCCATTTTGGATTTCATCAAAATCACTTAAAACGTATCAGAGGTCACACATTTTGTCCGATCGACACCAAACTTCATAGATATCATCTACAGACCATGCCTCATTAATGCATTGCTTTTTGTCTTCGGAACTAAAACCGTTCGCGCGTAACCGCCAATCGAAATTTGCGGCGAAGCCGCCAAACAGGAAGTGAGCTCATATCTCAGCAACCCATTGATCTATCATACCCAATCTTATCCCATGGACTCAGGACCCAATCCGGGGGACGCTCAAGAAATTTGGTGACCTTTGACCTCTAGGGGGCGCTGTAATTAAGAAACATGCCTTTTGGCCTGTAGCTGCAGTTGTGCTTAGAATTGAAACCCACTAGTGGTGTCTGGTACTATTGTTGAAGGTCCTTAGGCCGACCCAAGCCAACTTGTGATGTCATCGTAATTGATTCGGCCGCCATATTGGATTAAATCAAAAACACAAAAAAGTTTTGGCAGGTCACAAATTTCATCTGTTCCTCACCAAAATTGGCAGAGACCATCTTCAGACCATGCCTGATGAGTGCATTGCTTTCTGGAACAATTGACAGAAGCTTTGGCCTGTACCAGCCAATCAAAATTTGCGGCGAAGCCGCCAAACAGGAAGTGATTTCATATCTCAGCAACGCTTTCATGTATCAAAACCAAACTTAGTACATGTAACTCAGACCACATCGGGAGGACGCTCAAGAAATTTGGTGACATTTGACCTCTAGGGGGCTCCGTAATTGACAAAAATGCATTTTGGCCAGTAGTTGATGATGCGCATTATTTTGCAATTGAAGTCAATGGCAGCCCATAGAACCGTCTGGTAAAAAGTTATACAATTTTGCACACTAATTGGGGACAGTCCAATAATTCATTTCACCAAGTTTCATGCCGGCACCTCAAGCGCTCTAGCGCCACCAACAGGCCAAAGTTGGACTTGTGTTCACAGACGTAACTTTTGACCTGTTGACCCGAATGGCAAAATGAGGTATCATTGGAATCCTTGGGCCAAGCCGAGTTCACACCCCCACACACCCTATGACGTCAATTTTTGACCTCTGTGTTTAAATCACAGCAAGTGTGATCATATCTCAGTCAATCTTTTATTTTTGATGTGAAACTGATGACAGCAAGTTCCATCTAGTTCATTCTAATGTGTGCGTGCAAGGGTGGGACGGGGTGGGATGGGCAGGGGCGGTTGCGGCGGTGGGCTGGCTGGGGGAGGGGGCGGCGACACTCAGCCCTGGTTCAGCCCCACAAAATCAGTTATGTTTTGATGTGAAACTTGACCTTGTAACTCAGCCAATCTTGGGTTGTATGGCATGGAACTTGCTGTGACTGCTTAAGGCTATATGTCTGATGCAACGGCATTGATTTACATGGTTAATCTGGCCTGCTGATCTCACTGCTTGGCCCCCTCATTGCTGCTTGCAGCTATATTTGGGGGCCAAGCAGCGAAGCTGCGAGGACCTCATTGTGTTTCTATGTTTTCTTCCCTATTATTATTATTATTCCGCCATGGAAGTCTATGGCAGCCCATAGAACCGTCTGGTGAAAAGTTTTGAAATTTGGCACACTGATTAGGGACAGTCCCTTGATTAATGTCACCAAGTTTCATGATGGCACCTAGAGCACTCTAGCGCCACCAACAGGCCAAAGTTGGACGTGCGTTCACGCACGTAACTTTTGACCCGTATGGCCGATTGTCAAAAATGAGGTATCGATGGAATCCTTGGACCAAGCCGAGTTCAATGCACCCTATGACGTCATTTTCCGCCATGATGGATTTTCCGCCATATTGGATTTTAGTGAAAGTGAAACTAAAACTTCACAGGTCACAAATTTTGTCCGATCGTCACCAAACTTCACACACATGCTCTTCAGACCAAGCCGCACAAAAGTTATTCCTTTTCGTCTTCGGAACTAAAACCGTTCGCGCGTAACAGCCAATCGAAATTTGCGGCGAAGCCGCCAAACAGGAAGTGAGCTCATATCTCAGCAACCCATTCATCTGTCATAACCAAACTTAGTACATGTACTCAGGACCCAATCAGGGGGACGCTCAAGAAATCTGGTGACCTTTGACCTCTAGGGGGCGCTGTAATTAAGAAACATGCCTATTGGCCTGTAGCTGCAGTTGTGTTTAGAATTAAAATGCACTAGTGGTGTCTGTTAATACTGTTGGAGGTCCTTAGGCCGACCCAAGCCAACTTGTGATGTCATCGTAATTGATTCGGCCGCCATATTGGATTTAATCAAAAACACGTACAAGTTTTCGCAGGTCACAAATTTCATCTGTTCTTCACCAAAATTGGTAGAGACCATCTTCAGACCATGCCTGATGAGTGCATTGCTTTCTGGAACAATTGACAGAAGCATTGACCTGTACCAGCCAATCGAAATTTGCGGCGAAGCCGCCAAACAGGAAGTGATTTCATATCTCAGCAACGCTTTCATGTATCAAAACCAAACTTAGTACATGTACCTCCGACCACATCGGGAGGACGCTCAAGAAATTTGGTGACATTTGACCTCTAGGGGGCACCGTAATTGACAAAAATGCATTTTGGCCAGTAGTTGCTGATGCGCATTATTTTGCAATGGAAGTCAATGGCAGCCCATAGAACCGTCTGGTAAAAAGTTATACAATTTTGCACACTAATTGGGGACAGTCCAATAATTCATTTCACCAAGTTTCATGCCGGCACCTAAAGCGCTCTAGCGCCACCAACAGGCCAAAGTTGGACTTGTGTTTACGGACGTAACTTTTGACCTGTTGACCCGAATGGCAAAATGAGATATCATTGGAATCCTTGGGCCAAGCCGAGTTCAACACACCCTATGACGTCAATTGTTGACCTCTATGTTTAAATCACAGCAAGTGTGATCATATCTCAGTCAATCTTTTATTTTTGATGTGAAACTGATGACAGCGAGTTCCATCCAGTTAATTCTAATGCGTGCGTGCAAGGGTGGGGCGGGGTGGGATGGGCAGGGGCGGTTGCGGCGGTGGGCTGGCTGGGGGAGGGGGCGGCGACACTCAGCCCTGGTTCAGCCCCACAAAATCAGTTATGTTTTGATGTGAAACTTGACCTTGTAACTCAGCCAATCTTGGGTTGTATGGCATGGAACTTGCTGTGACTGCTTAAGGCTATATGTCTGATGCAACGGCATTGACTTACATGGCAAATCTGGCCTGCTGATCTCTCTGCTTGGCCCCCTCATTGCTGCTTGCAGCTATATTTATTATTATTATTTAACATCTTTCTTCCGCCATGGGAGTCTATGGCAGCCCATAGAACCGTCTGGTAAAAAGTTGTGAAATTTGGCACACCGATTGGGGACAGGCCCATGATTAATTTCACCAAGTTTCATGTCGGCTCCTCGAGGGCTCTAGCGCCACCAACAGGCCAAAGTTGGGCGTGCATTCACGCACGTAACTTTTGACCTGTTGATCCGATTTTGAAAAATGCGGTACCGTTGGAATCCTTGGACCAAGCCGAGTTCAACGCACCCAATGACGTCATTTTCCGCCATGATGGATTTTCCGCCATATTGGATTTAAGTGAAAGTGAAACTAATTTTTCACAGGTCACAAATTTTGTCCGATCGTCACCAAACTTGACATAAATGATCTTCAGACCAAGCCTCACAAAAGTTGTGGTGTTTTGTCTCCGGAACTATGACCGTTCACCCGTAATATCCAATCGAAATTTGCGGCGAAGCCGCCAAACAGGAAGTGAGCTCATATCTCAGCAACCCATTGATCTATCATAACCAACCTTAGTCCATGGACTCAGGACCCAATCAGGGGGACGCTCAATAAATCTGGTGACCTTTGACCTCTAGGGGGCGCTGTAATTAAGAAACATGCCTTTTGGCCTGTAGCAGCAGTTGTGCTTAGAATTAAAACCCACTAGTGGTGTCTGGTACTACTGTTGAAGGTCCTTAGGCCGACCCAAGCCAACTTGTGATGTCTCGTAATTGATTCGGCCGCCATATTGGATTTAATCAAAAATACGTACAAGTTTTCGCAGGTCACAAATTTCAGCGGATCCTCACCAAAATTGGCAGAGACCATCTTCAGACTATGCCTGATGAGTGCATTGCTTTCTGGAACAATTGACAGAAGCTTTGGCCTGTACCAGCCAATCAAAATTTGCGGCGAAGCCGCCAAACAGGAAGTGATTTCATATCTCAGCAACGCTTTCATGTATCAAAACCAAACTTAGTACATGTACCTCAGACCACATCGGGAGGACGCTCAAGAAATTTGGTGACATTTGACCTCTAGGGGGCTCCGTAATTGACAAAAATGCATTTTGGCCAGTAGTTGCTGATGCGCATTATTTTGCAATGGAAGTCAATGGCAGCCCATAGAACCGTCTGGTGAAAAGTTGTGAAATTTGGCACACTGATAAGGGACAGTCCCATGATTAATGTCACCAAGTTTCATGCCGGCACCTCAAGCGCTCTAGCGCCACCAACAGGCCAAAGTTGGACTTGTGTTCACGGACGTAACTTTTGACCTGTTGACCCGAATGGCAAAATGAGGTATCATTGGAATCCTTGGGCCAAGCCGAGTTCACACCCCCACTCACCCTATGACGTCAATTTTTGACCTCTGTGTTTAAATCACAGCAAGTGTGATCATATCTCAGTCAATCTTTTATTTTTGATGTGAAACTGATGACAGCGAGTTCCATCTAGTTCATTCTAATGTGTGCGTGCAAGGGTGGGACGGGGTGGGATGGGCAGGGGCGGTTGCGGCGGTGGGCTGGCTGGGGGAGGGGGCGGCGACACTCAGCCCTGGTTCAGCCCCACAAAATCAGTTATGTTTTGATGTGAAACTTGACCTTGTAACACAGCCAATCTTGGGTTGTATGGCATGGAACTTGCTGTGACTGCTTAAGGCTATATGTCTGATGCAACGGCATTGATTTACATGGTTAATCTGGCCTGCTGATCTCACTGCTTGGCCCCCTCATTGCTGCTTGCAGCTATATTTATTATTATTATTATTCCGCCATTGAAGTCAATGGCAGCCCATAGAACCGTCTGGTGAAAAGTTGTGAAATTTGGCACACTGATTAGGGATAGTCCCATAATTAATTTCACCAAGTTTCATACCGGCACCTTGAGCGCTCTAGCGCCACCAACAGGCCAAAGTTGGACTTGCGTTCACGCACGTAACTTCTGACCTGTTGACCCGATTGTCAAAAATGAGGTATCGTTGGAATCCTTGGACCAAGCCGAGTTCAACGCACCCTATGACGTCATTTTCCGCCATGATGGATTTTCCGCCATATTGGATTTTAGTGAAAGTGAAACTAAAACTTCACAGGTCACAAATTTTGTCCGATCGTCACCAAACTTGACACACATGCTCTTCAGACCAAGCCGCACAAAAGTTATTCTTTTTCGTCTTCGGAACTAAAACCGTTCGCGCGTAACAGCCAATCGAAATTTGCGGCGAAGCCGCCAAACAGGAAGTGAGCTCATATCTCAGCAACCCATTGATCTATCATAACCAAACTAAGTCCATGGACTCAGGACCCAATCAGGGGGACACTCAAGAAATTTGGTGACCTTTGACCTCTAGGGGGCGCTGTAATTAAGAAACATGCCTTTTGGCCTGTAGCTGCTGTTGTGCTTAGAATTGAAACCCACTAGTGGTGTCTGGTACTACTGTTGAAGGTCCTTAGGCCGACCCAAGCCAACTTGTGATGTCATCGTAATTGATTCGGCCGCCATATTGGATTTAATCAAAAACACGTACACGTTTTTGCAGGTCACAAATTTCAGCGGATCCTCACCAAAATTGGCAGAGACCATCTACAGACCATGCCTGATGAGTGCATTGCTTTCTGGAACAATTGACAGAGGCATTGGCCTGTACCAGCCAATCAAAATTTGCGGCGAAGCCGCCAAACAGGAAGTGATGTCATATCTCAGCAACGCTTTCATGTATCAAAACCAAACTTAGTACATGTACCTCAGACCACATCGGGAGGATGCTCAAGAAATTTGGTGACATTTGACCTCTAGGGGGCTCCGTAATTGACAAAAATGCATTTTGGTCAGTAGTTGCTGATGCGCATTATTTTGCAATGGAAGTCAATGGCAGCCCATAGAACCGTCTGGTAAAAAGTTATACAATTTTGCACACTAATTGGGGACAGTCCAATAATTCATTTCACCAAGTTTCATGCCGGCACCTCAAGCGCTCTAGCGCCACCAACAGGCCAAAGTTGGACTTGTGTTTACGGACGTAACTTTTGACCTGTTGACCCGAATGGCAAAATGAGGTATCATTGGAATCCTTGGGCCAAGCCGAGTTCAACACACCCTATGACGTCAATTGTTGACCTCTATGTTTAAATCACAGCAAGTGTGATCATATCTCAGTCAATCTTTTATTTTTGATGTGAAACTGATGACAGCAAGTTCCATCTAGTTCATTCTAATGTGTGCGTGCAAGGGTGGGACGGGGTGGGATGGACAGGGGCGGTTGCGGCGGTGGGCTGGCTGGGGGAGGGGGCGGCGACACTCAGCCCTGGTTCAGCCCCACAAAATCAGTTATGTTTTGATGTGAAACTTGACCTTGTAACTCAGCCAATCTTGGGTTGTATGGCATGGAACTTGCTGTGACTGCTTAAGGCTATATGTCTGATGCAACGGCATTGACTTACATGGCAAATCTGGCCTGCTGATCTCACTGCTTGGCCCCCTCATTGCTGCTTGCAGCTATATTTATTGGGGGCCAAGCAGCGAAGCTGCGAGGCAACCATTGTGTTTCTATTTGTTCTTATTGGGGGCCAAGCAGCGAAGCTGCGAAGGCACCCATTGTGTTTCTATTTGTTCTTATTATTATTATTATTCCGCCATTGAAGTCAATGGCAGCCCATAGAACCGTCTGGTGAAAAGTTGTGAAATTTGGCACACTGATTAGGGACAGTCCCATGTTTAATGTCACCAAGTTTCATGATGGCACCTCAAGCGCTCTAGCGCCACCAACAGGCCAAAGTTGGACGTGTGTTCACGCACGTAACTTTTGACCCGTATGGCCGATTGTCAAAAATGAGGTATCGTTGGAATGCTTGGATCAAGCCGAGTTCAACGCACCCTATGACGTCATTTTCCGCCATGATGGATTTTCCGCCATATTGGATTTTAGTGAAAGTGAAACTAATTCTTCACAGGTCACAAATTTTGTCCGATCGACACCAAACTTCACAGATATCATCTACAGACCATGCCTCATTAATGCATTGCTTTTTGTCTTCGGAAGTAAAACCGTTTGCTCATAACAGCCAATCAAAATTTGCGGCGAAGCCGCCAAACAGGAAGTGAGCTCATATCTCAGCAACCCATTCATATATCATAACCAAACTTATTCCATGGACTCAGGACCCAATCAGGGGGACGCTCAAGAAATCTGGTGACCTTTGACCTCTAGGGGGCGCTGTTACTAAGAAACATGCCTTTTGGCCTGTAGCAGCAGTTGTGCTTAGAATTGAAACCCACTAGTGGTGTCTGGTACTACTGTTGAAGGTCCTTAGGCCGACCCAAGCAAACTTGTGATGTCATCATAATTGATTCGGCCGCCATATTGGATTAAATAAAAAACACATAAAAGTTTTGGCAGGTCACAAATTTCATCTATTCCTCACCAAAATTGGCAGAGACCATCTTCAGACCATGCCTGATGAGTGCATTGCGTTCTGGAACAATTGACAGAAGCTTTGGCCTGTACCAGCCAATCAAAATTTGCGGCGAAGCCGCCAAACAGGAAGTGATTTCATATCTCAGCAACGCTTTCATGCATCAAAACCAAACTTAGTACATGTACCTCAGACCACATCGGGAGGACGCTCAAGAAATTTGGTGACATTTGACCTCTAGGGGGCTCCGTAATTGACAAAAATGCATTTTGGCCAGTAGTTGCTGATGCGCATTATTTTGCAATGGAAGTCAATGGCAGCCCATAGAACCGTCTGGTGAAAAGTTGTGAAGTTTGGCACACTGATTAGGGACAGTCCCATGATTAATGTCACCAAGTTTCATGATGGCACCTAGAGCACTCTAGCGCCACCAACAGGCCAAAGTTGGACGTGCGTTCACGCACGTAACTTTTGACCCGTATGGCCGATTGTCAAAAATGAGGTATCGTTGGAATCCTTGGACCAAGCCGAGTTCAACGCAGCCTATGACGTCAATTTCCGCCATGATGGATTTTCCGCCATATTGAATTTCATCAAAAACACTAATAAGTCTTCACAGGTCACAAATTTGGTCCAATCGACACCAAACTTCACAGATATCATCTACAGTCCATGCCCCATTAATGTATTGCTTTTTGTCTAGAGAACTAAAACCGCTCGCGCGTTACAGCCAATCGAAGTTTGCGGCGAAGCCGCCAAACAGGAAGTGAGCTCATATCTCAGCAACCCATTCATCTGTCATAACCAAACTTAGTACATGGACTCAGGACCCAATCAGGGGGACGCTCAAGAAATCTGGTGACCTTTGACCTCTAGGGGGCGCTGTAATTGAGAAACAGGCCTTCTGGCCTGTAGCTGCTGTTGTGCTTAGAATTAATACGCACTACTGGTGTCTGTTAATACTGTTGGAGGTCCTTAGGCCGTCCCAAGCCAATTTGTGATGTCATCGTAATTGATTCGGCCGCCATATTGGATTTAATCAAAAACATGTACACGTTTTTGCAGGTCACAAATTTCAGCGGATCCTCACCAAAATTGGCAGAGACCATCTACAGACCATGCCAGATGAGTGCATTGCTTTCTGGAACAATTGACAGAAGCATTGACCTGTACCAGCCAATCGAAATTTGCGGCGACGCCGCCAAACAGGAAGTGATTTCATATCTCAGCAACGCTTTCATGTATCAAAACCAAACTTAGTACATGTACCTCAGACCACATCGGGAGGACGCTCAAGAAATTTGGTGACATTTGACCTCTAGGGGGCTCCGTAATTGACAAAAATGCATTTTGGCCAGTAGTTGCTGATGCGCATTATTTTGCAATGGAAGTCAATGGCAGCCCATAGAACCGTCTGGTAAAAAGTTATACAATTTGGCACACTAATTGGGGACAGTCCAATAATTCATTTCACCAAGTTTCATGCCGGCACCTCAAGCGCTCTAGCGCCACCAATAGGCCAAAGTTGGACTTGTGTTCACGGACGTAACTTTTGACCTGTTGACTCGAATGGCAAAATGAGGTATCATTGGAATCCTTGGGCCAAGCCGAGTTCAACACACCCTATGACGTCAATTTTTGACCTCTGTGTTTAAATCACAGCAAGTGTGATCATATCTCAGTCAATCTTTTATTTTTGATGTGAAACTGATGACCGCAAGTTCCATCTAGTTCATTCTAATGTGTGCGTGCAAGGGTGGGACGGGGTGGGATGGGCAGAGGCGGTTGCGGCGGTGGGCTGGCTGGGGGAGGGGGCGGCGACACTTAGCCCTGGTTCAGCCCCACAAAATCAGTTATGTTTTGATGTGAAACTTGACCTTGTAACTCAGCCAATCTTGGGTTGTATGGCATGGAACTTGCTGTGACTGCTTAAGGCTATATGTCTGATGCAACGGCATTGACTTACATGGCAAATCTGGCCTGCTGATCTCACTGCTTGGCCCCCTCATTGCTGCTTGCAGCTATATTTATTGGGGGCCAAGCAGCGAAGCTGCGAAGCCCCATTGTTTTTCTATGATTTCTTATTATTATTATTATTTAACATCTTTCTTCCGCCATGGGAGTCTATGGCAGCCCATAGAACCGTCTGGTAAAAAGTTGTGAAATTTGGCACACTGATTGGGGACAGGCCAATAATTAATTGCACCAAGTTTCATGCCGGCACCTCCAGCGCTCTAGCGCCACCAACAGGCCAAAGTTGGACGTGCGTTCACGCACGTAACTTTTGACCTGTTTATCCGATTTTGAAAAATGAGGTATCGTTGGAATCCTTGGACCAAGCCGAGTTCAACGCACCCTATGACGTCATTTTCCGCCATGATGGATTTTCCGCCATATTGGATTTTAGTGAAAGTGAAACTAAAACTTCACAGGTCACAAATTTTGTCCGATCGTCACCAAACTTGACACACATGCTCTTCAGACCAAGCCGCACAAAAGTTATCACTTTTCGTCTTCGGAACTCAAACCGTTTGACCGTAACAGCCAATCGAAATATGCGGCGAAGCCGCCAAACAGGAAGTGAGCTCATATCTCAGCAACCCATTCATCTATCATAACCAAACTTAGTACATGGACTCAGGACCCAATCAGGGGGAGGCTCAAAAAATCTGGTGACCTTTGACCTCTAGGGGGCGCTGTAATTAAGAAACATGCCTTTTGGCCTGTAGCTGCTGTTTTGCTTAGAATTAAAATGCACTAGTGGTGTCTGGTAATACTGTTGGAGGTCCTTAGGCCGACCCAAGCCAACTTGTGATGTCATCGTAATTGATTCGGCCGCCATATTGGATTTAATCAAAAACACGTACACGTTTTTGCAGGTCACAAATTTCAGCGGATCCTCACCAAAATTGGCAGAGACCATCAACAGACCATGCCTGATGAGTGCATTGCTTTCTGGAACAATTGACAGAAGCATTGACCTGTACCAGCCAATCGAAATTTGCGGCGAAGCCACCAAACAGGAAGTGATTTCATATCTCAGCAACGCTTTCATGTATCAAAACCAAATTTAGTACATGTACCTCAGACCCCATCGGGAGGACGCTCAAGAAATTTGGTGACATTTGACCTCTAGGGGGCACCGTAATTGACAAAAATGCATTTTGGCCAGTAGTTGCTGATGCGCATTATTTTGCAATGGAAGTCAATGGCAGCCCATAGAACCGTCTGGTAAAAAGTTATACAATTTTGCACACTAATTGGGGACAGTCCAATAATTCATTTCACCAAGTTTCATACCGGCACCTTGAGCACTCTAGCGCCACCAACAGGCCAAAGTTGGACTTGCGTTCACGCACGTAACTTCTGACCTGTTGACCCGATTGTCAAAAATGAGGTATCGATGGAATCCTTGGACCAAGCCGAGTTCAACGCACCCTATGACGTCATTTTCCGCCATGATGGATTTTCCGCCATATTGGATTTTAGTGAAAGTGAAACTAAAACTTCACAGGTCACAAATTTTGTCCGATCGTCACCAAACTTGACACACATGCTCTTCAGACCAAGCCGCACAAAAGTTATTCCTTTTCGTCTTCGGAACTAAAACCGTTCGCGCGTAACAGCCAATCGAAATTTGCGGCAAAGCCGCCAAACAGGAAGTGAGCTCATATCTCAGCAACCCATTCATCTATCATAACCAAACTTAGTCCATGGACTCAGGACCCAATCAGGGGGACGCTCAAGAAATCTGGTGACCTTTGACCTCTAGGGGGCGCTGTAATTAAGAAACATGCCTTTTGGCCTGTAGCAGCAGTTGTGCTTAGAATTAAAACCCATTAGTGGTGTCTGGTACTACTGTTGAAGGTCCTTAGGCCGACCCAAGCCAACTTGTGATGTCATCGTAATTGATTCGGCCGCCATATTGGATTAAATCAAAAACACAAAAAAGTTTTGGCAGGTCACAAATTTCATCTGTTCCTCACCAAAATTGGCAGAGACCATCTACAGACCATGCCTGATGAGTGCATTGCTTTCTGGAACAATTGACAGAAGCATTGACCTGTACCAGCCAATCGAAATTTGCGGTGAAGCCGCCAAACAGGAAGTGATTTCATATCTCAGCAACGCTTTCATGTATCAAAACCAAATTTAGTACATGTACCTCAGACCCCATCGGGAGGACGCTCAAGAAATTTGGTGACATTTGACCTCTAGGGGGCTCCGTAATTGACAAAAATGCATTTTGGCCAGTAGTTGCTGATGCGCATTATTTTGCAATGGAAGTCAATGGCAGCCCATAGAACCGTCTGGTAAAAAGTTATACAATTTGGCACACTAATTGGGGACAGTCCAATAATTCATTTCACCAAGTTTCATGCCGGCACCTCAAGCGCTCTAGCGCCACCAACAGGCCAAAGTTGGACTTGTGTTGACGGACGTAACTTTTGACCTGTTGACTCGAATGGCAAAATGAGGTATCATTGGAATCCTTGGGCCAAGCCGAGTTCAACACACCCTATGACGTCAATTTTTGACCTCTGTGTTTAAATCACAGCAAGTGTGATCATATCTCAGTCAATCTTTTATTTTTGATGTGAAACTGATGACAGCAAGTTCCATCTAGTTCATTCTAATGTGTGCGTGCAAGGGTGGGACGGGGTGGGATGGGTAGGGGCGGTTGCGGCGGTGGGCTGGCTGGGGGAGGGGGCGGCGACACTCAGCCCTGGTTCATTCCCACAAAATAAGTTATGTTTTGATGTAAAACTTGACCTTGTAACTCAGCCAATCTTGGGTTGTATGGTATGGAACTTGCTGTGACTGCTTAAGGCTATATGTCTGATGCAACGACATTGACTTACATGGCAAATCTGGCCTGCTGATCTCACTGCTTGGCCCCCTCATTGCTGCTTGCAGCTATATTTATTATTATTATTATTCCGCCATTGAAGTCAATGGCAGCCCATAGAACCGTCTGGTGAAAAGTTGTGAAATTTGGCACACTGATTAGGGATAGTCCCATAATTAATTTCACCAAGTTTCATACCGGCACCTTGAGCGCTCTAGCGCCACCAACAGGCCAAAGTTGGACTTGCGTTCACGCACGTAACTTCTGACCTGTTGACCCGATTGTCAAAAATGAGGTATCGTTGGAATCCTTGGACCAAGCCGAGTTCAACGCACCCTGTGACGTCATTTTCCGCCATGATGGATTTTCCACCATATTGGATTTTAGTGAAAGTGAAACTAAAACTTCACAGGTCACAAATTTTGTCCGATCGTCACCAAACTTGACACACATGCTCTTCAGACCAAGCCGCACAAAAGTTATTCTTTTTCGTCTTCGGAACTAAAACCGTTCGCGCGTAACAGCCAATCGAAATTTGCGGCGAAGCCGCCAAACAGGAAGTGAGCTCATATCTCAGCAACCCATTCATCTATCATAACCAAACTTAGTCCATGGACTCAGGACCCAATCAGGGGGACGCTCAAGAAATTTGGTGACCTTTGACCTCTAGGGGGCGCTGTAATTAAGAAACATGCTTTTTGGCCTGTAGCTGCAGTTGTGCTTAGAATTAAAACGCACTAGTGGTGTCTGGTAATACTGTTGGAGGTCCTTAGGCCGACCCAAGCCAACTTGTGATGTCATCGTAATTGATTCGGCCGCCATATTGAATTTAATCAAAAACACGTACAAGTTTTCGCAGGTCACAAATTTTATCTGTTCTTCACCAAAATTGGTAGAGACCATCTTCAGACCATGCCTGATGAGTGCATTGCTTTCTGGAACAATTGACAGAAGCATTGACCTGTACCAGCCAATCGAAATTTGCGGCGAAGCCTCCAAACAGGAAGTGATTTCATATCTCAGCAACGCTTTCATGTATCAAAACCAAATTTAGTACATGTACCTCGGACCCCATCGGGAGGACGCTCAAGAAATTTGGTGACATTTGACCTCTAGGGGGCACCGTAATTGACAAAAATGCATTTTGGCCAGTAGTTGCTGATGCGCATTATTTTGCAATGGAAGTCAATGGCAGCCCATAGAACCGTCTGGTGAAAAGTTGTGAAATTTGGCACACTGATAAGGGACAGTCCCATGATTAATGTCACCAAGTTTCATGATGGCACCTAGAGCACTCTAGCGCCACCAACAGGCCAAAGTTGGACGTGCGTTCACGCACGTAACTTTTGACCCGTATGGCCGATTGTCAAAAATGAGGTATCGTTGGAATCCTTGGACCAAGCCGAGTTCAACGCACCCTATGACGTCAATTTCCGCCATGATGGATTTTCCGCCATATTGGATATAATCAAAAACACATAAAAATTTTCGCAGGTCACAAATTTCAGCGGATCCTCACCAAAATTGGCAGAGACAATCTTCAGACCATGCCTTATCAGTGCATTGCTTTCTGGAACAATTGACAGAAGCATTCGGCTGTAACAGCCAATCCAAATTAGTGGTGAAGCCGCCAAACAGGAAGTGAGCTCATATCTCACCAACCCTGCCATGTATCATCACCAAACTTACTACATATATTCATGACCCCATTAGGAGGACGCTCAAAAAATTTGGTGACCTTTGACCTGTAGGGGGTGCTGCAATTAGCAATATTGCATTTTGATCTGTAGTTGCTGATGAGTTTTATCAATCTTTTTATTTTTTGATGTGAAACTGATGACAACATGTTCCATCCAGTTAATTCTAATGCGTGCGTGCAAGGGCAGGGCAGGGCAGGACGGGGTGGGACGGGCTGGGACGGGCTGGGGTGATTAGGTGGGGGGGCTGGCTGGCGGAGGCGGTGGCAATACTCAGCTCTGTTTCAGCCCTACAAAATCAGTTATGTTTGATGTTACACTTGTTGAAAGTGTTGATCGCGAGTGTCTGCTGAGTTCTATCTTGTCGCCGTGGCTACTCCGGCCTATACTGCTTGGCCCCCTCATTGCTGCTTGCAGCTATATTTGGGGGCCAAGCAGCGAAGCTGCGAAGCCCCATTGTGTTTCTATGATTTCCTATTATTATTTGGGGGCCAAGCAGCGAAGCTGCAGGGCAACCCATAGTGATTCTATGTTTTCTTCCCTATTATTATTATTACGCTTCCGCCATGGGAGTCTATGGCAGCCCATAGAACCGTATGGTAAAAAGTTGTGAAATTTGGCACACCGATTGGGGACAGGCCCATGATTAATTTCACCAAGTTTCATGCCGGCACCTCCCGCGCTCTAGCGCCACCAACAGGCCAAAGTTGGACGTGCGTTCACGTACGTAACTTTTGACCTGTTGATCCGATTTTGAAAAATGAGGTACCGTTGGAATCCTTGGACCAAGCCGAGTTCAACGCACCCTATGACGTCATTTTCCGCCATGATGGATTTTCCGCCATTTTGGATTTCATCAAAATCACTTAAAACGTATCAGAGGTCAAACATTTTGTCCGATCGACACCAAACTTCATAGATATCATCTACAGACCATGCCTCATTAATGCATTGCTTTTTGTCTTCGGAACTAAAACCGTTCGCGCGGAACAGCCAATCGAAATTTGCGGCGAAGCCGCCAAACAGGAAGTGAGCTCATATCTCAGCAACCCTTGCAGTTATGAAAACCAAACTTGGTAGGTAGACTTACGACCCCATCAGGAGAACACTTAAGAAATTTGGTGACCTTTGACCTCTAGGGGGCGCTGTAATTAAGAAACATGCTTTTTGGCCTGTAGCTGCAGTTGTGCTTAGAATTAAAACGCACTAGTGGTGTCTGGTAATACTGTTGGAGGTCCTTAGGCCGACCCAAGCCAACTTGTGATGTCATCGTAATTGATTCGGCCGCCATATTGGATTTAATCAAAAACATGTACAAGTTTTCGCAGGTCACAAATTTCATCTGTTCTTCACCAAAATTGGCAGAGACCATCTTCAGACCATGCCTGATGAGTGCATTGCTTTCTGGAACAATTGACAAAAGCATTGACCTGTACCAGCCAATCGAAACTTGCGGCGAAGCCGCCAAACAGGAAGTGATTTCATATCTCAGCAACGCTTTCATGTATCAAAACCAAATTTAGTACATGTACCTCAGACCCCATCGGGAGGACGCTCAAGAAATTTGGTGACATTTGACCTCTAAGGGGCACCGTAATTGACAAAAATGCATTTTGGCCAGTAGTTGCTGATGCGCATTATTTTGCAATGGAAGTCAATGGCAGCCCATAGAACCGTCTGGTAAAAAGTTATAAAATTTTGCACACTAATTGGGGACAGTCCACTAATTCATTTCACCAAGTTTCATGCCGGCACCTCAAGCGCTCTAGCGCCACCAACAGGCCAAAGTTGGACTTGTGTTCACGGACATAACTTTTGACCTGTTGACCCGAATGGCAAAATGAGGTATCATTGGAATCCTTGGGCCAAGCCGAGTTCAACACACCCTATGACGTCAATTTTTGACCTCTGTGTTTAAATCACAGCAAGTGTGATCATATCTCAGTCAATCTTTTATTTTTGATGTGAAACTGATGACAGCAAGTTCCATCTAGTTCATTCTAATGTGTGCGTGCAAGGGTGGGACGGGATGGGATGGGCAGGGGCGGTTGCGGCGGTGGGCTGGCTGGGGGAGGGGGCGGCGACACTCAGCCCTGGTTCAGCCCCACAAAATCAGTTATGTTTTGATGTGAAACTTGACCTTGTAACTCAGCCAATCTTGGGTTGTATGGCATGGAACTTGCTGTGACTGCTTAAGGCTATATGTCTGATGCAACGGCATTGACTTACATGGTTAATCTGGCCTGCTGAATTAACTGCTTGGCCCCCTCATTGCTGCTTGCAGCTATATTATTATTTAACATCTTTCTTCCGCCATGGGAGTCTATGGCAGCCCATAGAACCGTCTGGTAAAAAGTTGTGAAATTTGGCACACCGATTGGGGACAGGCCAATGATTAATTTCACCAAGTTTCATGTCGGCTCCTCGAGGGCTCTAGCGCCACCAACAGGCCAAAGTTGGACGTGCGTTCACGCACGTAACTTTTGACCTGTTGATCCAATTTTGAAAAATGAGGTACCGTTGGAATCCTTGGACCAAGCCGAGTTCAACGCACCCTATGACGTCATTTTCCGCCATGATGGATTTTCCGCCATATTGGATTTTAGTGAAAGTGAAACTAAAACTTCACAGGTCACAAATTTTATCCGATCGTCACCAAACTTGACACACATGCTCTTCAGACCAAGCCGCACAAAAGTTATCACTTTTCGTCTTCGGAACTAAAACCGTTCGCGCGTAACAGCCAATCGAAGTTTGCGGCGAAGCCGCCAAACAGGAAGTGAGCTCATATCTCAGCAACCCATTCATCTGTCATAACCAAACTTAGTACATGTACTCAGGACCCAATCAGGGGGACGCTCAAGAAATCTGGTGACCTTTGACCTCTAGGGGGCGCTGTAATTAAGAAACATGCCTTTTGGCCTGTAGCTGCTGTTTTGCTTAGAATTAAAATGCACTAGTGGTGTCTGGTAATACTGTTGGAGGTCCTTAGGCCGACCCAAGCCGACTTGTGATGTCATCGTAATTGATTCGGCCGCCATATTGGATTTAATCAAAAACACGTACACGTTTTTGCAGGTCACAAATTTCAGCGGATCCTCACCAAAATTGGCAGAGACCATCAACAGACCATGCCTGAGGAGTGCATTGCTTTCTGGAACAATTGACAGAAGCATTGACCTGTACCAGCCAATCGAAATTTGCGGCAAAGCCGCCAAACAGGAAGTGATTTCATATCTCAGCAACGCTTTCATGTATCAAAACCAAATTTAGTACATGTACCTCAGACCCCATCGGGAGGACGCTCAAAAAATTTGGTGACATTTGACCTCTAGGGGGCATCGTAATTGACAAAAATGCATTTTGGCCAGTAGTTGCTGATGCGCATTATTTTGCAATGGAAGTCAATGGCAGCCCATAGAACCGTCTGGTAAAAAGTTATAAAATTTTGCACACTAATTGGGGACAGTCCAATAATTCATTTCACCAAGTTTCATACCGGCACCTTGAGCGCTCTAGCGCCACCAACAGGCCAAAGTTGGACTTGCGTTCACGCACGTAACTTCTGACCTGTTGACCCGATTGTCAAAAATGAGGGATCGTTGGAATCCTTGGACCAAGCCGAGTTCAACGCACCCTATGACGTCAATTGTTGACCTCTGTGTTTAAATCACAGCAAGTGTGATCATATCTCAGTCAATCTTTTATTTTTGATGTGAAACTGATGACTGCGAGTTCCATCTAGTTCATTCTAATGTGTGCGTGCAAGGGTGGGACGGGGTGGGATGGGCAGGGGCGGTTGCGGCGGTGGGCTGGCTGGGGGAGGGGGCGGCGACACTCAGCCCTGGTTCAGCCCCACAAAATCAGTTATGTTTTGATGTGAAACTTGACCTTGTAACTCAGCCAATCTTGGGTTGTATGGCATGGAACTTGCTGTGACTGCTTAAGGCTATATGTCTGATGCAACGGCATTGATTTACATGGTTAATCTGGCCTGCTGATCTCACTGCTTGGCCCCCTCATTGCTGCTTGCAGCTATATTTATTATTATTATTCCGCCATTGAAGTCAATGGCAGCCCATAGAACCGTCTGGTGAAAAGTTGTGAAATTTGGCACACTGATTAGGGATAGTCCCATAATTAATTTCACCAAGTTTCATACCGGCACCTTGAGCGCTCTAGCGCCACCAACAGGCCAAAGTTGGACTTGCGTTCACGCACGTAACTTCTGACCTGTTGACCCGATTGTCAAAAATGAGGTATCGTTGGAATCCTTGGACCAAGCCGAGTTCAACGCACCCTATGACGTCATTTTCCGCCATGACGGATTTTCCGCCATATTGGATTTTAGTGAAAGTGAAACTAAAACTTCACAGGTCACAAATTTTGTCCGATCGTCACCAAACTTGACACACATGCTCTTCAGACCAAGCCGCACAAAAGTTATTCTTTTTCGTCTTCGGAACTAAAACCGTTCGCGCGTAACAGCCAATCGAAATTTGCGGCGAAGCCGCCAAACAGGAAGTGAGCTCATATCTCAGCAACCCATTCATCTATCATAACCAAACTAAGTCCATGGACTCAGGACCCAATCAGGGGGACACTCAAGAAATTTGGTGACCTTTGACCTCTAGGGGGCGCTGTAATTAAGAAACATGCCTTTTGGCCTGTAGCTGCAGTTGTGCTTAGAATTGAAACCCACTAGTGGTGTCTGGTACTACTGTTGAAGGTCCTTAGGCCGACCCAAGCCAACTTGTGATGTCATCGTAATTGATTCGGCCGCCATATTGGATTTAATCAAAAACACGTACACGTTTTTGCAGGTCACAAATTTCAGCGGATCCTCACCAAAATTGGCAGAGACCATCTACAGACCATGCCTGATGAGTGCATTGCTTTCTGGAACAATTGACAGAGGCATTGGCCTGTACCAGCCAATCAAAATTTGCGGCGAAGCCGCCAAACAGGAAGTGATGTCATATCTCAGCAACACTTTCATGTATCAAAACCAAACTTAGTACATGTACCTCAGACCTCATCGGGAGGATGCTCAAGAAATTTGGTGACATTTGACCTCTAGGGGGCTCCGTAATTGACAAAAATGCATTTTGGTCAGTAGTTGCTGATGCGCATTATTTTGCAATGGAAGTCAATGGCAGCCCATAGAACCGTCTGGTAAAAAGTTATACAATTTTGCACACTAATTGGGGACAGTCCAATAATTCATTTCACCAAGTTTCATGCCGGCACCTCAAGCGCTCTAGCGCCACCAACAGGCCAAAGTTGGACTTGTGTTTACGGACGTAACTTTTGACCTGTTGACCCGAATGGCAAAATGAGGTATCATTGGAATCCTTGGGCCAAGCCGAGTTCAACACACCCTATGACGTCAATTGTTGACCTCTATGTTTAAATCACAGCAAGTGTGATCATATATCAGTCAATCTTTTATTTTTGATGTGAAACTGATGACAGCAAGTTCCATCTAGTTCATTCTAATGTGTGCGTGCAAGGGTGGGACGGGGTGGGATGGGCAGGGGCGGTTGCGGCGGTGGGCTGGCTGGGGGAGGGGGCGGCGACACTCAGCCCTGGTTCAGCCCCACAAAATCAGTTATGTTTTGATGTGAAACTTGACCTTGTAACTCAGCCAATCTTGGGTTGTATGGCATGGAACTTGCTGTGACTGCTTAAGGCTATATGTCTGATGCAACGGCATTGACTTACATGGCAAATCTGGCCTGCTGATTTCACTGCTTGGCCCCCTCATTGCTGCTTGCAGCTATATTTCTATATTGATCTACTTTTGCACACAACATGACAAGACCTAATGCTAGGACTCAAGTCATATCAAGTGAAGACCTAGAGGGCTGAAATGTGGTCAGTTCAAAGGTGCTTGTTATCCGGTAGAAAAAGAAAAGAATAATCTAGCCTTTGTAACTTTGTGTCAGTATATCACAGTATAATTGTTTTCCAACAGTGCCTCAGCTTTCCAAAAGAGAGCAGGCATTTGATTATTGGATAAAGTATGTAGGAGCAATGCCCTCCTAAGTCAAAATGGGGCAACAGTATAATTTATAATTGCTCGGATTTGCAAAAAAAAAGATTTGACACATGGAACTAACAATTCAATAATGGGCCTTTTCACCACCTCTGAGCATCCACTAATCTGGACCTTTTAGGGGGCTTTCCTCTCTCAGGGTGAATGAGAGGATGCTTAATTGCTTTTTACCTGACATTTTTGAATACAGATGCAATGATTAATGCATCCATGGCCAGGATATAATTATATAATATGACATGACATTAAAAGTGACCTATAACAATAGGCTATTCAATAAGCTACTATTCAAACGAACACTTAAATTATATTGTTCTTAAACAACGAGTAGGAAAACTATAGTAACAAATGAGTGATTGAAATGAATGAAGTTATTACCTGATTATCCTGTTCTCTTTCACCTCCAGTTGGTTCTCTTCCAACTCCACCTCGTTTACCACCTCCGCTATGCATTCACCGAAGGCCGAGACTACTCACGAAACTGAAACTCAGAGTTCGCCCGGCAACAAAACAAAACTATTCCCTGATTGGTTGAGAAATCTTATTTTCTGATTGACCGATAGGTTAGTAACTGAACAGCAGCTCTCTGAGCTGAATGAGCGCACAGACAGCAACGTTATGTGACACGTTTGTAAAATATAGCCCTTAGAAATGTATGTGCGGGCAAGTTAATAATTTCTCGGAGTGAGAAATGCCATGTGTGGCGTGTGAAGTCATTGAAATGCGTGCGTCTCACGCTCAATGCGTGAGACTTGAGAGGTCTGTGCTCGCGTCAATGAAAATATTACGTTTGTGTCAGTAGGTCTAATGTACTCATGTAACTACTATCCTGCTGATTAAGTCATCTGATTATCGAGATTTTTACCTTCTTTCCATGTAGTAATGTATGATCTTACAACAGGACGTCCAGTTAGCTGGGCAGGAGCTCTGTGCAGTTTGTAGCCTATGGCTGAAGTGAAACGAGGTCAACGAAAATATTACTAGGCCTTCTCTCATTTGTGTCAATTCAAAAACACTTTTATTTATCCCCAAGGGGCAATTTACATACCATGGAGTAGAGTACAATAATCTAAAATCCTATAAATATCACTGTATACAGTAGGTACAGTCAGTAGGTCTAATGTAATCTTGTAACTATCCTGCTACCCTGCTATCCTGTGTCGATAGGGTTTTGAAGTTCTCTGTATCTCCATTTCACCCACTGAACTATCGCTATGACAAGGTAAACTCGGTTTTGCATTCTATGACCCCTTTAAGAAAGTAGACATGGGCTTGCAAGTAACGTTATTGCATAGGCCTACTATAAGGTAGCCTAGCTTAGCTAATCCGTCATGTATAGGCTACTTTCCTGTCAGTTAACATCCAGCAAAATGCATTTTGTGCATTGTATTTCAGTCAGTTCATGTGTGGCCAGCGGCATAGGCTACTTTATCAAAGTAATTGTTCTCTGACCTCTGGGGGAGGAGCCAGGCCCGGAGCCACACCACAGTGCCCGGAACCTCCAAGTAGAGGGTGACAATTTTTCGGGACTCCCGCGGGTCACGGTATTCCCGCGGGAGTCCTGTGGTACGGGAGTCAATTTCACTGTTGGTAACGTGATAGGGACGGGACGGGCAGAAATCAACGGGAGTGGGCGGGAGGGGAATGGAGCCGGAGATTAAATTAAAACATGGGGTGAGTGCACTCAAAGATTGCAAGGCATTTCTACAAAAGAGAACCACTTACAACTCACAATACGTTTATTGATTGGCTACTGCTAGCCGCAGAGTAGCCTATCAGAGCAATACAAAGCAGCTGCGCTGTTCACAAGCCCATCAATCAGTGTCAGCGACTACACCGAAAACTGAAGGTGTTTTCTATTGCCATATCAACGTGAGCTAATCGCTAACGTTATCTGAGATGCTAGTTTTTGTAACGGCAGGAATAAACACACATGGTAACAAAATCAATCTAAACATGCGTAGCTTTACTCAACACATTAACACTATGATACAATGTAATTGTCAAGTTGTATGGCTCACTGTGTTCAAAGTCGATCTTAATAGGCTAACCCTCATCACGTCGACTAGCCTATGTGGTGGTTGTTATGGGAAACTAGCCAATAAATGGCAATGCAGCTTTACTGTAGTGAAGTTCGCAAGATTGGAAAGAGGAAATAGCGTTTACATGTCCATTTAAATTATAGCCTTTCTAATGCTCTTTTGTGCGTTTTAAATCCGAAATAATATGGAATGTGAGGAGACTGCTATTAACTTTAAAGAGGCTTAGGCTATCTACAATTGAAACTATCTGTAGCCTATGACGCAAATAAACCTCATGTCTGGTCTATGGATGTCTGCTTTAGCTTATTGTTGACAGCAGGGTTTTTTTACGATTTAAAATGATACTTTCTATATTTTAATGGGCCATGTTGAAGAGCTGATGTCCGTTATTGCTCGTGCACATATAAACTGATTCATGTTCCTTGCATTTTGCAACTGTGAGGTCCATGGTAGGCGCCCGACAGAAATATTGTTTCATTTTGCGAGTGATATCCACGTTCTGGCGGTGTTCTAAATGTGCACAGAAGGAGTTCCTAAGCTAAAAAAGGTATTAGCTAGGCCTATTACACTACATAAATTGTCACTATGCTGGCGACCCAAATAAAATCTCCTGCGACCAACCCTTTGGGTTCATGCATTTATCTCCAGCAGGGTTGATTACTGCAATGGACTGTTCACAGGCCTTCCTAAAAAGACTATTAAACAGCTTCAGGTGATACAAAATGGAGCAGCTAGGACTCTAACAAAAACTAAAAGAACTGACCACATTACTCCAATTCTTAAGTCCTTGCACTGGCTTCCAGTAAGTCACAGAATTGACTTTAAAGCACTATTGCTTGTTTATAAATCAGTAAATGGAGCAGGACCTAAATACTTGTCAGACATGCTTCAGCAGTACACACCTTCTCGTCCTCTCAGGTCCCAGGTGAAAAACCTGCTAGTAAAACCTACAGTTAGAACTAAACATGGTGAAGCAGCTTTTAGCTGCTATGCGGCTCAGTTGTGGAACCAACTTTCGGATGACATTAAAAAGGCCCCAACTGTAGCCAGTTTTAAATCTAGACTTAAGACCAAACTGTTCTCAGACGCTTTCTGCTAACTGTGCCGAGTTACAAATTCTGAATCTGCCTCGATAATTATTCTACTTTGTCTTTTATTACTTTTTTTACTACTTTTGCCTTTGTTTTTGCTTACTAATTATTCTTTATTTTTAAATGATTTTACCTTGTGTTTTATGTTTTCCTTTTATTATGATCTTTACCTTTTAACTATTCTTTGACTATATTGCCCTTCTATGCTTTTATTTGTTATTATCGTTTGGTTTTGTTTATGTAAAGCACATTGAATGACCTCTGTGTATGAAATGTGCTATATAAATAAACTTGACTTGACTTGACTTGACTTGACTTTGGGAACCAATGCTTTAGACAACATAGGGAACGAAACGGGAGTGGGACAGGATTCTCTTGGGATTTTGCAGGACAGGATTTTTGGGGGGGCGGGCAGTCACGTGATCGGGATATGACGGGAGTATTTGTGTGGGCTTGGGATGGGACGGGAGTGAAAATTGATTCCCATGTCACCCTCTACCTCCAAGCAGCACCAGCCTCTCAAAGCAGAAAGTCAGAACACCGTCGGGTGAAGTGGCCTGCCGCTAATAAGAAGAATTGGCACCAGTTCGATGAGGACCTTGATAAGATCTTGGAGGCAATATGTAAGGGGAATGCAACAGAAACTCCATACCTTGTGCACCCTCACAATGGGCATAGGCGCAGAGCGGTTTGGCGTCACAGAAAAGCGTGGTACAACTACTCCATCATGATCAAACCGGCGAGAGGTCAAGATCAGCCGCTGAGACAAGATCTATGATCCTTGAAACGTCAGTACAAGGCAGCAAAAGAGGAGGAGAAAACTGCCCTGGCTGAACTCCGAGAGATTGTAAGGAGGAGGCTCACCACACTCAGGCAGGCCGAGTGGCACCGAAAGAAGGGCAAGGAGTGAGGGCCATCTCCGGGCCCACCTTGAAAGAGGTGAAGGATGCAGTAATTGCAGCAAGATCAAATTCCGCTCCTGGTCTCAGTGGAGTACCTTATAGGGTCTACAAACAGTGCCCAAAGCTACTTGTTTGACCCTGGAAAATCCTGAGGGTGTTTTGGCAGAGAGGGAAAGTGGCTTCCCAATGGAGATCAGCCAAGGGGATCTGGATATCCAAAGAAGAGAATGCAAGCACCATTGAGCAGTTTTGCATAATCTCGCTGCTCTGCGTTGAAGGGAAAATCTTCTTCAAGATCGTGTCCCCACGGCTAATGGAGTTCCTCTTGAAGAACGGGTACATAGACACCTGGATGCTTAGAACACACAGGAGTGATGAACCAGTTGATCCGGGAGGCAAATGAGACCAGAGGAGACCTTGCCGTTCTCTGGCTGGACCTTACCAACGTCTATGGGTCCATTCCCCACAAGCTGGTCAAAGAAGCACTGACAAGACATCATGTGCCAGAGACGATCTGCAATCTCATTCTGGACTATTACAACAGTTTCAGATTGAGAGTTTCATCAGGAACGGTAACATCTGCCTGGCAACGACTAGAGAAGGGCATCATTACCGGCTGCACAATCTCGGTATCACTCTTCACTCTAGCCATGAACATGATCAACAAATCAGCAGAGGTGGATGGATGACCTAACCAGTGCAGATGGCTTCTTCAGGGGCTCCAACGTCTCATCCTATGGGCAAGGATGAGTTTTAAGCCAGCAAAATCCAGGTCCCTGGTCTTAAAGAAAGGCAAAGTGGCCAACCGGTTCCTCTTTACCTTGGAGGGGTCACAAATTCCATTAGTGACAAAAAGACCAGTCCAGAGCTTGGGGAAGATCTTTGACAGCTCCCTGAAGGACACAACCACTCTCCAACAAACCAGGAATGATGTGATGAACTCGCTCACAGCAGTTGACAATTTGGGGCTCCCAGGAAAAGTACAAGACCTGGATGTATCAGCCCGGAATCCTGCAGAGGGTTCTCTGGCCCCTTCATGTATACAAGGTACCCATGACAACGGTAAAAGCACCAGAGAGGACCATCAGTCAGTTCCTCAGGAGGTGGTTAGGGCTCAAATGAAAACATATATTTTCCGCAACACTGCTTTTGACTCCCATATATTTAATATACAAAAAGAAACGTTTTGATCCTGCTGGGTCTTCTTCAGGCAAATGGTAGACACATTTATAAAGGGATATATGTAGGCCTTACAATCAGCTAACCAACCATGTGATGTAGGTCTAAGAGCCCCACTAATCACAAAGAAATACATGGCATTGCTATCAACAGAAAAGAAAGAAAGAAAGAAAAAGAAAAAACAATCAGTGAATAAACAGTTCCATATATACAAGCCTACCCAAACAAGGGGGATCTTGATGTACCAAGATTCCTCTGATGCCAAAGTCTCCTCAGTTGGGATCTGCGTTAAGAAGGGAAGGAAGTGGCAGGCACAGGAAGCGGTGGACAGAGCGGAGGCACGGCTGAGGCATTGCGTCTTGGTTGGCAACATGGCGGTGGGACGTGCAGGCCTGGGCAGTTTTCCCAAGCCACACTATGACAAAGCAAGAGGGAGGGAGAAGCGTCAGTTGGTGCAGGACGAGGTGCGGGCAGAAGTGGAGGAAGATCGCCTGACCAAGATGGTCGGAATGTAACAGCAAGATGCCTGGACTAGGTGGGAGAACGCCGAGCAGCGCAAGATCACCTGGGCACAGTTGTGGAGCTCTGAACCACTGCGCATCAAGTTCCTCATCAGTTTGGTGTACAACCTTCTCCCTAGCCCATCCAACCTACACCGCTGGGGCTTGGTGGCTTTGGGGGATAGGTGTTATCCCTGGCGCCATGATCAGTTCCTCAGGGCTCTGGCAGATACAATCACCGCAGCGATTCAGAGCAGTCATGCTTGGAAGAGTCAGTATCCCTCCAAGCATACCATGTCCTTTGTCAGAGCTGGGGAGAAGGCACAACATCAGCCACGCTCCCCAGGTGGGCTCCTCGCCAATGCAAGAGACTGGCACCTCCAAGTGGACCTGGGAAGGTAGCTCAAGTTCACAGCCACATCACTCCGCCCAGACGTGGTGTCGACCAGGCAAGTGGTCATAGTGGAGCTTACTGTCCCCTGGGAAGACAGATTGGAGGAGGCAAATGAGCGCAAGAGAGCCAAGTATGCAGAGCTGGTGGAGGAGTGCAGCAGCAGTGGCTAGAAAGCACGCAGCAAGCCAGTAGAGGTCGGTTGCCGGGGCTTTGCTGGACAGTCGTTGCTCTGAACACTCCTTGGAGTTAAAGGTCAACAGGCGAGCCATAAAGAACATCTCTGAGGCCGCCGAAAAAGCCTCACAATTGTTGTGGATCCGGAGGGGGGGATCCA